>NC_057861.1:450867954-451172641 GCF_019393635.1 Dromiciops gliroides | reverse complement strand
TGAAAAACCTCCCTTCTTCCCAGAAGACCCCAGGCTGACCATACACAGCCCCCAGCCAATTGGATGGCCACTCTGACAGTCGCATGACTGCCCTCACTGGGTTTCCAATCATTATAATTTATTCCAGGCCCATGTATGCATCAGTGAATGGTGATGAAGTGAGGTGCCAGCGCCATGGTGAGGGCTACAACCAGTGGGTGGAGCACCATGTGGTTTCCAGAGCCCCAGGTCGGTGAGCATGGAGTGTTTTTTAAAAATTCTAGCCAAAGATGGGGGTCATAAAAACCTAAAATAAAAATTAATTCTTTACAGTGTGTATATACATGTACACACACACTCATATATATGTGTGTGTGTGTGTTTCTATATCTATCCATCTATCCATCTATCTATCTATCTATCTATCTATCTATCTATCTATCTATCTATCTATCTATCTATCTATGGATGAAATGAGATGTTTATTTTGGTGGACTTGTTCCCATGGCACTTCTCCCACTGAGTGGACATCTTGTTATCTTGTTACTTGGGCCATATTTATACATATAATGTAATAGCAGAATATTAGACCTAATTCACTCATCTATGCTACAAATCAGTTCTCTCTTTGTTGATAAGAGAGTGATTGGTCACAGCAATTCTTGCTCAATTGAAATGAAAATGGAATAAAAAGAAAAATATTCTAATACATAAGAATTGTAAGTAGGAATTCTTTTCTCACTGGTTAAGTAGATACTTCATAGTGCCTTGGACTCTGGAAAAATATGGGCCAAAATTAAATCTAACAACTCATATGATATTAACCCCACATTTCTTCTTTGTTAGTGAAGTGAAGGATATTTTCTACCTTGTTGAAAGTTAGAAATCATATGTGTCTATTTGTGTGCTTAAGTTATTTGTAATAACAGCCCCTAATTATGATCTCACACTAAAGGTTGGGCAGCCTCCTGCTGGATTGTACTGTGAGTCATAACAGCCTCCTCTGACTCTGTCTAAGGAAGCACTAGTTGAAATCCTTGAAAGGCTAGCAAATGCACACAAAATTAATTATGCGAGTTCGGTAAAGTGGAGTAAGCATGCCAATAACAAATTTCCAAAAGGGAAATGAGAATTATCAAGCTCTAATGCACTGTTGTTTTGACCAAATTGTATTAAAAAATATTAAGCCCTAAAATAGAAAATATTGGTGATGAGATTGTGTTTATAATATTTATTGTCTTTCAACACTTTTACTTGTGTAGGATGCTCAACCAAGAATTATTTCAGTTTAAAAGAGGTCGTGATATGTTGATGACGCAAATAGGGTGCTGTAGATTATTGCAAACCAGCTTACTGCTACTTTTCCAGTGAGTGGATGTACCAAATGTGAGAGTTGCTGGCATGGGTAATCCTTACATTTCCATTTGCCTTGCAAACAGTAGCAAAACACTCACTTTTTGGGAGCATTCCCCTTCCTCTCATATGAATAATTCTGCAGAGATACGAATTGGAACAAAGAACCAGCCTATTAACAGAAGAGCAGCAATTTCCATTTAGCTTTGTAATCTGTGCCTCTTTTCTTTTGAGGGGTCCTGTCTTGTGCCACTGGTACTACTTTCTCTCAGGTCATTGCTTTAAGCAGAGATCCTTTATCATCAACATTGAAGAAAGGTCGATTTGGAGTCAACCTCATTTGTTCAGAATTTTTCATGTTTTCTTGATAGACTATGCAAATTCAGAACATTTCCAATGCAAGTATATCTTGGACTGCATCTAGGTGACTGACAAGATGCTATGTGAAGTAGAAGAGTAACAATATGGTGCAGTTAAAAGTCTTGTTACCTCTGTAGGTCTAAGTTTTCTCATCTATAAAATGAGGGGTAGCTGATATAGCACTGGACTTGGAATCAGGAAGACTAAGCTTTGTGAGTTCAAATCTGGCCTCAGATACTTATTATTTGTGTGACCCTGGGTAATTCACTTAATCCCATTTGCCTCAGTTTTCTCCTCTGTAAAATGAACTGGAGAAGAAAATGGCAAATTGCTTCTATATCTTTTCCAAGAAAATCCTAAATGGATTCACAAAGAGTCTGACATGATTAAACAACAACAAAAATGAGGGGCTTAGATGAGATGACCTCTGAGGTCCCTTTCAGTTCTAGGTGCCATAGTTGATAGAGTGCTCACCTGGAGTCAAGAAGACCTGAATTTAAATCCAGTCTCAGACATTTACTTGCTGTGTGACCATAGGTAAGTCATTTAACCTCCATCTGCATCAGTGTCTTCATATTAAATGGGGATTAAAAATAGCACCTATCTTCCAGGTTGCTGTGAGTATCTAATGAGATAATATTTGTTAAGTACTCTGCAAACCTTAAAGCCCTATATAAATGTTAGGTAGCTATGAGGTCAATGATTGTTAGAAAGGACATCAGTCAGAGGTCTGAGTCCAAGTTCCTGATCTGACATTTTCTAGCTATTTTCCCCTTAGGAAGGAAGTTAACCTTTATGAATTACAGTTTTCCATACCTATAAAATGGCAATGTTAATAATTATTGCACTTCCTACTTTGCCCAGTCATTGAACAAAATGCTTTGTAAACTTTAAATCCTCATATAAATGTGAATTGTCATTGATATTAAAAATAGTCATTGCTGAGCAGAGTTGAAGATCATAGTTTCTTACATTTTAGGTTGAAAGGGACCCCAGACATCATTAAAACCAACCCTCTTGTTTTACAGATGATGAAACTGAGACTTAGAAAAGTTAGCAGACTTAACCAAGGTCATTCAGATAGCAAGCCTTTATGACAGATTTAAACCCAGGTATCTTACTTCAGAGTCAATAATTTTTCTTCCACTGTACCACTATAATCCTCACTGATCCAAATTATTCCTTAAGATAGTAGAAATAACTTGTAGAGTAAGTGCACAGTTTTTGGTGTAGGAGTAAGTCTGAATATTTTGGACATAGATTATAGCAACTGAGGCAAGCCAACTGCTTGTTTGACATTTGACTTCAATTACATTATAAATAAAAATTATAATAACTAACATTTCTGTACCATTTTAATCTTTGTAATGTTATATATAATATTATATCTACATATATTATATTACATATACACATATGTATACACATACATATATGTGAGAAATAATTTATTTGGACCCCAACTCTATTCTAATCAGTATCAATGAGTTTGATATGATTCCATAGGGGTACTTATTATAAGTTCTGTATATTAGGCCCCAGAGCTGTGAACTGTACATTGTAAGTTCACTTGTTTAATCATAGGAATTTAACTAGAGGCCTTCTACCCTTGTTTTTCCTTTTCATGGTATCCAAGTCCAATGCAGAGGAGGTGACTCAATTACATGGAAAGTCCTCCCACTTATTTTTGTATCTCTAGACTTCTCTCTCTTGTCCAACATGAGCAAATGACCAGCTTATGACCACTTAGTCAGTGGACATGCCTCATGCTTTGCCCAATCTGTGACCCACATGCTAATATGAAATTTTTGGACTGGGAAACAAGATCAATCAACTAATGTGACTTGCATAATCTCTTTAGAATGTTCAGTTATGAAATCTGGTATCGAATCTTATAAAGATTAGGCCCTGAAAGAAAGGTGCATCTCAGATGATGAGGATGATCTGAGATCCACTTTATTAGAGGGGACCATGGACCCATTAATAAATTGTCATTGGTCTAGAGTTCTGCTTCAGTCTCTTTTATTTTGGGTTGAACAATTTAAATACGCACATATACATAGATTTATGTGTGTATATCTCTCTGTGTATATATACACATACCGTGTGTGTGTGTGTGTGTGTGTGTGTGTGTGTGTGTGTAAAATCTCATTTGATTCCCACAAACTCTGTCAGGGAGGTGCTATTGTGAACCCTATTTTAACATAGAAATAACTAAGACTGAGAAAGGTTACATAAGGTTCCTAGATTCACATAGCAAGTGAAGTAGGATTCTAACTCTCAGCTTCATTATCTACTCTGTCTCTAAAAATATTGATCATCCCTAACTTATTGACAAAGAAATTTGTTTCTCTATAACCTAAATCGGCCCTTAAAAATATAAAATTCAGTATAATACTGGGTTCAACTATCAAAATGACTATTGAAAACTTCCTATATTTCAAACAGACAGAACAAAGATAAAAACAGGAATTAATTTCAAATCTAGGTTATACTATATTTGTACAAGTGATCCTCAGTCCCTTTGAAACAGGTTTGGTTGCTACAGCCCTCACCCTAAATATTTATTTTCTCAATTATATTGAATTAAAGTGAATTCCTTTCTGTAATGAGGTTTCAAACTCAGTATGATACTGTAAGTCTGTAAGTGTAAGTGTTCTGTAAGTGTTTCATGATATTTGTGGAGGTACTTAGAAACACTCCAGAGTGTCACCAAAAAAGAATGACAATTTCCATTTTATACAAGTGGATGCTTCATCATTACAATCTGAATAAGTTTGTCCTCTTCTTTCTTTTGCCAAAGTGTGTGTGTGGGGATAAATGAAAGAAGTGCCATCAGAGGACCAATCCATCTGGAAAATTCCAAAGCCAATATTAAGCCATATAATTTATGGGATCGTAAGAGAAGAGACCAGTAGCAGTCTTTGGGGAAATGTATAATATATTCACACTAATACAATGCCATTCATCTTCAACATTTGCCAAAGCCTTCTAAAACTTTTTCAACTTTCACCCATTATTGAAATGCATTTAAGTCAGGAATAAAACCTGGCATCTGTTTAATAGCACACAGCAATGTAGCAGGCCTTTTTCAGCCAAAGTGAAAGTGATATAAATACCAAAATATCCTATATACAATATGAAATTACATCTAGTCAAAACAGCAGTTTCCAGCTGAGATTCAAATAATATCCAATTCAGACTACATCCCAATGAAACAGAAGCCAAATTGTAGATTGGGAGAAGGTAATTACTCAAATTATGGTTTAGGCGATTTCAAGAAGTATTACCCTTAGTCTTTTGGAAAGGGTTGCCATCTCCTTGCTTTCCAGAATGTGTTAGAGATTTGGTTTTGAATATCTTCTCACAAACTCACACCTCCAAAAGTTAAAATACTCTCAAAGGTAAGCTCCTTTAGGTCAAGGGTATTTCACCCCTCTTTGTATTCTTCGAACCTAGCACAAAGGGGATACTTAAGGATTTGATGATTTCTTTTCCTTTTCTTTTCTTTTCATTTCTTTTCTTTTCTTTTTGTTCTTTTCCTTCTTTTTTTTTGAAGGGCAATGAAGGTTAAGTGATTTGCCCAGGGTCCCACAGCTAGTAAGTGTCAAGTGTCTGTGACTGGATTTGAACTCAGGTCCTCCTGAATCCAGGGCCAGTACCTTATCCACTGTGCCACCTAGCTGCTCCCTGATGATTTATTTATTTTTTTTTTTAGTGAGGAAATTGCGGTTAAGTGACTTGCCCAGGGTCACACAGCTAGTAAGTGTTAAGTGTCTGAGGCCGGATTTGAACTCAGGTACTCCTGACTCCAGGGCCGGTGCTCTATCCACTGCGCCACCTAGCTGCCCCGATGATTTATTTTTAAAATTCATAGTCCTTTATCTACTTTTTGTGTAGGTATGTATCTATTTAACCAAATATGTGTTCAGAATGCCTTTGATTAGTTGTGATATTTAAAAATAAATGGCATTATCAGTGGTGCCATGGCTACATGGCATTAACCCAAAACAATGAGTTTGAGACCTCATTATAAATATATATTATTTCATTCATCTTTGTCTTACTTCCTTTTGAATCAAATTAAAATTTTTGATGCTTAGAAATATTTTATAAATATTCTTAGGAAATGGGATTTTAGTCAGATTTAGGGTGTATTTTTTGTGGACCTAATCTAGAGATCAGGTTTTCATGGGAGATTTTCGACGGGATGGGAAAACTGTCTGATTCACCTATAATTCTTTTTTTGTTTGTTTGTTTACAGGAAGGAAAGTCAGATAGCAATTGATCCTGTGGCAATATGGATGAAGCACACAAACCCCACCATGCTATCAGGAGGCTTTCTGATTGTGTGAGGAGGACCCTGGGATTATAGATCTGGCAAATTAGTTTAATCCACAAAGCCCAGCTGGGGAAATCCTAAAATTGGCTCCTTGAAGTAGTGATGTACAAGATATCATTCCCGTCTAGGTCCATGAGGTAGTGAATACACTTGTCAAACTAAAAATCATAATGAACCAAGCTAGTCCTGGTAATGTGTAACTGGATACAATAACTTAGATGGTACATACTACATATTTAGAAATGTGATTTTTCTGTTATTCACACTTTTAATTACATTACTCTAGTGTAATATTTTGAAATGTTACACAATTATTTCCTCCTGAAAATAAAAAAGTAGAAAAAAAACATTCTTGTGGTTTCAAGTATATGGCAATGGAAAAAAAGGAGTTTACCAAGTAGATTCTTGATCAGAATTTAGATATAGCAGTTGTGTCAGGAAAGGGAAGCAAAATAATCAGAGATTGAGTGTGGAAGATTTTAAGAAGGTACTTGGGCTCAGAGACCAACAATAGCCAAGTGTTCAGTGCATCTGAACTTTAGAGATCAATGAACATCAAGAATCCTATGCATGGGGCAGCTAGGTGGTGCAGTGGATAAAGCACCGGCCCTGGATTCAGGAGGACCTGAGTTCAAATCCAGCCTCAGACACTTAACACTTACTAGCTGTGTGACCCTGGGCAAGTCACTTAACCCCCATTGCCCCACAAAAAAAAAAATAATAATAAAAAAGAATCCTATGCATATGTAGAAAGAAGGAAATATGTGTGTATGTATATCTTATATATGTGTGTATACATATAAAAATACACATATATACACACACACATACATATATATATACACACACACATACACACACATACACACACACATACACACACACACACACACACACACACACACACACACATATATATATATATATATAATGCATCAGTAAATGTATATGTGTTTGAGTGTATTTGTATCCAATTTGAGCTTAGGAGAACATAGGCTGCATTGGTTCCAGGTCAAAGAGGAAGAAAAGCTAGTTTATCTTTTTCCTTAGGGATGATTATTTCCAGTTGGTACAGTAAAGCTAAAGATTAGCCTTCTATACAATTTAAAGTTCATAATGGAACTAGAGGAGGCATAAGAGAGTGTCTAGTGAACTTCTATCCTGAAGGAGTACTTGAATGGAGACAGACCCTTGGTCTGTCCTCCAGCAAAAATCCAGCGAGTCAAAAGATATGAAAAAGTAATTTTCATAAGAAGAAATCAAAGCTATCTATAGTTACATAAAATGATCCAAATTACTATTGATTAGAAAAATACAAATTTAAACAATACTGAGGTACCCCTTCCCACCTATTGAATTCACTAACATGACAGAAAGGGAAAATGTCAAATTATGGAATGAATGTGGAAAACTAGAAACACTAATCACTCTTGGTACAGTTGTGACCTGGTCCAACAATTTTTTTTTTTTTAGTGAGGCAATTGGGGTTAAGTGACTTGCCCAGGGTCACACAGCTAATAAGTGTTAAGTATCTGAGGTCGGATTTGAACTCAGGTACTCCTGACTCCACGGCTGGTGCTCTGTCCACTGTGCCACCTAGCTGCCCCCAACTATTCTGGAGAACAATTTGAAACAATTTTGAAAGGGCTATGAAACTGTATATACCCTTTGATCTATCAATAACACTACTAAGAGATCGAAGAAAAAGGAAAAGAACTTTTATGTACAAAAATATTTATAGCAGCTCTTTTTGTAGTTGCAATGAACTTGAAATTGAGGGAATGCCCATCAATTGGGTAATGCCAGAACAAATTGTGGTGTATGATTGTGATGGAATACTTTTGGTCCTTATAGAAACTTGTAATCAGGAATTTGGGAAATGACAAACAGGATGATTTCAGAAAAGTTGGGTAGATTTACTTGAAGTGATGTAAAGTGAAATGCAAAGAACCAGCAAAATATAGTATGCAGTAAGAGCCATATTGTAATAATGATGGACTGAAAGACAGCTACTTTGTTTAAGATAATTATCCAAGAAAGGGCTGAAGGACTCATCATAAAAAAAAATGCTATCCACCTTTAGAGAAAAATTGATGAACTCTGATTGCAAGTTAAAGTACATATAAAAATATGTTGTAGATCTAGAGATTAACAGCCTCATAAAATTTCAATCAAACATGCAAAGGGAGAAAAATTAACAAAAAATACATTACTTCCTTGAAAAATTAATACAAGAGATAAAAAAGTATTGAATAAAAGCCTCACTATGAAAAAAAATGAAAGGAGAATAAGTAACAGAAAATAGAAAACAGTAAAAACTACTCAATAATAGACTCCTTAAAAGTATATTAAACTAAGAGGAACCAATGTCCCCATGAGACAGCAAGAGATATTAGAACAAAATATGATGATAATAGCTAAAAAGATGTAAGATAATTGAAATTTTTAAAAAAATGTCTGACATAGCAAATGGCTCAAGGAGAGACATTTTAAGAATCACTGAACTCCTTGAAAAAACTGAATTAAAAAAAACTTGAATATCATAAATGAAAACTATTCAGAACTATTAGATATAAAGGACAAAGTGAAGATAGAAAGAATCCACTGATCATCTCCCAAATGGAAAAATCCCAGGAATGTTGTAAGAAAAATCCCGAGCTTTCAAGTCAAAGAAAAATAATGTAAGTACATAAATATAAACATGAGCAATTTTAAAGACTTTTATAAACTAATGAAGAATAGAACAGAGCCAAAACAATTATACAATATCAACAACACTAATGACAAACAACTTTGAAAGCTACACAAATTGTGATCAATATGTTTTTGCTTTACTATGTGAATTTGTTACATGGAATTTGCTTTTCTTTTTGTTTTTTTTCTCAATGGCAAGGGTGGTAAGGGGGGAGAAAAGAGATTCCTATTCATTTAAAAAAAAACAGCAATAGTGATTTGGGAGAAGTGTAATATTGCAAAAATGTTCATAGGAGGCCATTGTATTGTGAATTTTACTTAACTGTTTTCTTTTATTACAAGAATCTTCTCATGAAGTATGGGTTATCTCTAAATGTTTGTAATGCAAAAGCTGAATGAGCAATAAAACTTAGAAAATAATGCATGTATTCAGAAATGGGCAATTCATGTATATGGGAATTTTGCTCAGGATCACCCAAGACCTGGCAATGTTTGATAAAAATGAGAGGAGATATTGGAATATGATCTTCCAGAAGCACAAGAAAAGGGGACCTTTAGTGAAGCATAGAACTTCCAAACATTTCTGATGTGATTAGAACTGAGTAGGAGCTTTGAAATGCAACATAAGAGTCTAAACAATTTTAGAAAGGCAATTTTATTTGAGCATTTGGAATGTGTTGTAGGATGATGTGGTGCTAACATTCCATTAGAGGATAAAAATAAATTTACCTTCATAAATTTAATGCCTTTAAAGTCTATTGAGGGAACATAATAAGAAAAAAAAACTGAGGTCCTTAGTTTGGCTTTTTTCTGAAGGTCTGATGCAGCAAAAGAGATGGAGGGTAAAATAAATCCACTGGTTTATAAAGGAGTAAAAAAGGGGTTGGAACTTGCTCTTTTCATATTTGAAGAGCATAAAAAGTAGAGTATATAAACATGGAAGAAGTGATGGGAGAGGCCATCAGGGATTGTCTGAAATGGGCAAAGGAGGATTGAACAGAGAGTTTGGTGTAAAAATAGATTAAACTCAATGGGGAAATGAACAGGACTAGGGAGGGAGTTTAAGAGAGAGAATAACACTGGGTAGGGAATAACCACAGGACAACGAAACTTCCTGATCCTGAAGGGAGATTTAAAAAAGGGAAAAGAAAAGGACTAAAACATAACAGGGTGCTTTAGAAGTCTTCTTAGATTATGTGGAAATGGCTGAATCATTTGTGGTCAGGGAACGTAATTGCATTGTAAGAGCAGATGCTTAGAGAGTATGCTGGCTGATATGAACCAATGCAGAATGAAGTTAGAAAAATTTAGATAAGGACAAGATTTTGAAGAAAAGCAACTTTAAAAGAACCTTTATTAATGCAATGAGCAGGTATATCTTCAGAGGACCTATGAGAAAACATTTTATTCACCTCCTGGCAAAGATTTGGTGCAGCTGGTGAAGGTATATGTCTCTTTCTGGGCCTTTGTTTTGGACATGAAAACTGTGAAGATTTGTATTGCTTGACTGTCTTTTATGCTTTTATGCTTTTTTCTTTTGCTTAGTTTTTAATTTGGTGTGGAAGAATCTAAGGAGAATGGGGAGTTAGCAACAATGACCTCCCTAAAATGTAGTCATTGAAACATTTAAAATAGGCACATAAAATCATAAAAGGAAGTTCTGCAGAAACAGAGATGAGAACTGCTTGGGAAGTACATATTATATGTTTTTAAAAAGCCTCTTTTTGTTTTCTTTAGTGTATATACATATTCTCCTTTCTCATTTTCATATCTATAAATTCAGAAATTAAAAAAAAAGTTTCCTGTGCAGTTGAATTCCTAGATTCTATATTCTTTTGTTATGGTACTCATCTGATATTCTATAGTTAAAAATAGAACTGATTATATTCCCCTCTAAATCTTCCTCTCTTTCAAACTTCATTTTAAAAAGACCCCCATCATTCTTTCAGCCCCAGTTGGTAACTTTGGAGTCTTTTTTGATTCTTTTATCTCCTTCACCCCTCCCTCCCCCAGATCCAATCAGTTGTCAAGTTATCAATTCTATGTCCTTAACATTTCTTACATCTGTTCCTGTCTTTTCACTTATATGGTCACTGCTGTATCTCCAGCTTTCATCATCTCATTTATTGGTCTGTTGTAATAAACTCCTGACTCCAGTCTCTCCTCACTGTGCTCTATTCTTTGCACAGCTGCTAATGATAATCTTCTTAATGCACAGGTCTGACCATATCCTTTTCTTGTTCAAAAATTTCTAGTAGCTCTTTATTGCCTCTAGGATAATATATAAACACATAGTAGGCATTCAAAGAATGTTTGTTGAATTGAATTGACTCAGAGCAAAGCAGTAAAGGGTATGACTGAGCAATCTAGAAGATCCTGCAATGGGAGACCAAAGTGAGTCATAGAACACAGATAATTGGACTGATTGAGGAATAGATTGAAGGATTAGTTATTCCCTGTAGGGAGTCAATTTCTTTTTAAAAGTTATTTAAAAAACAATGCTGAATGTTGGTAATAATATTGAATTCAGTGAAATATTGAACTGTTATAATGCCAGCCAACTACTTGTACCACAAAGTGTTGGCAAATATTTTTACCTAATATTTACTTAAGGGATATTTTATAGTAATTGAAATACCACTTTGGCTGTGTTTAAACAAGCAAAATAAAGTGGAAACCTGAGTAATTATCTGGTGGATTGGATCAATGTAGATAATGAATCTTGATAAATCACAACAAAATATAATGTTTTTGTTTTCATTCACAGGGATCTCTCCCTCCTCTCTGAATACTGCAGATAATTACAACAACCCTTTATTTATTTTAGCCTGTATAGCCAGATTTTTAAGAAAAAAATCAATATAACATATTGCTTTTTGTACAAAAAAAAAAACCCTTAACACATGCAGTACCTTTAATTGAATGCTACTAGTACCTATGTTCCAGTTTTGATGATTTCTTGACACTGATGCAAAAGGACATTTAAAGTAGAACACAAGGAAACACCAAAGAACAATCATGTTTTTAATTTAAATACTATGTAGACTAAATTTATCCCATAAACTGCCTTCACACAACTAATGAATAGTCCCTAAGCTGATCCATCATCAGTAGTTTGTGGCTGTTTTTTTTTTCTTTTTGTTACCCTAGAGTGGAGCTGAAGGTGCTTCTTTCTTTAACAAACTAGGCATTAATTAAGGTAAGCAGGGGACTAGAGTGGCTAATTGATATTACAAAATGTAGGAAATGTAACACAAAGCTGTGAGACAGTCTTAAAGAAATATAGTGCCATTTTCTATGAAGTAAAATTAGAGAACAATAATAAAAACCATTGGCCTTATGAAAAATTATGAATATTTGGGGATAGAATTGATTCTGGGCATAAAAACATTATTATACCCATTTACCCTTCTGTATATCTCAAGTATACAGTAGAAAATCATCTGAGTTTTGTCTTCTTCCTATCTTTTCCCACACAGATATATTTGGAACCAGAGGTTCTAGTTAATGCCTATGCTATATTTAATCTGAAACTTTCCCCTTGTGATAGCCAAATTAAAGTGGGAAAATAGTTCCTTTCCCCCAGAGGATCAAGAAATCAACACATATGCCCTTGAAAAGTGTTATAAAAGTGTGTTGCTAAAAACATTTCATATTTTTCCTACTATGCTTTGAAATACACTTGCTTTAAGAGGTATGTGATTGCTGAGCAGAGCGATAACTAAGTATTTTTTTACCCAGTGCTAAAGGGGTTGTGGTCAGTCATGGAGCAGGGCTTTTGGGAAAAGGAAAGTCTTATATCTTTCAAATAATATGTTAATCTTGGTAAATTATTTTTAAAAAATTTTAAGTAATAAAATTTATTTTTTAGTTTGGGGTTCCATTTTTTAATCCCTCCTTCCCTCCCTTCCCCTTTCCCCTCCTTGAGGTGGTACAAAATCAGATATGGGCTATATATGTATGATTGTGTAAAAGATTTTCATATTAGTCATTTTGTATAAGAAAATTTAAATAAAGGTAAAAAATGAAAGAAAGTAAAAAATAGCATGCTTCAGACTGTGTTCCATCAATATCAGTTCTTTCTTTGGAGGTGAATATTATTTTTCATTAATAGTCTTTTGGGATTGTCTTGGATCATTGTATTATTGAGAATAGTTAAGTCATTCACAATTCTTGGTAAATTCTTGAAAACTTTGATTTCTTTTTCTTTGCCTTTATTTGTATCATAAGCAGTTACCCACTACCTGACACATAGTAAGCATTTAATGAATGCTTCTTAGTTTACTGAAAGGAAAAGAATAGACCCCATCCTCTCCTAGTAGTGTTGTAACTCATGTGAAGGATATGGAAGCCTTGGATGGTAAATCATGGGAGTTGGGAAAAAGAAAGCCATTACTATAAGGATGGCCACACATATCTCCCATGCATAGATGAGGAGAAATTGGATGAATAAAATCTCCTTTTGAATGCCTCCAAAAAATATACACTTGAACTTGGAGCATATACAGTTTGCTATAGTCCAAGATTTGAAGACTAACATTACCACAAATGAACAGGTACAACTTGCCACAGACCAAAGAGAAAACATGTTTCTTAAGTCAATAAATCAATTTAGTACATTAAACAACTCTAAATGGCCAATCAAGAAGTGCTTTAGACTTGAATCATAGAATGTTTTCCCTAATGTTATTTATTCAGAATTCTTACATAAGCTATATTGCCCTGTTGAGTGTCCCTCCCTCCTTCTTTCATGCTGTCACTGTAATGATTTCATGCATGAATTAGGGAAGATCATCAACCCAACAAAATGAATTATGTTTGTTTCAGAACAGATCATGATTCAGTATAGAACATTTCATTGAATATAAAGTGCAAAAGAAAACACTTTCTTTTTTAACCTCTCTCTCTATATATATCTATATCTATAGATACACATAGTGAGTATACACACATATATGTACATATGTATGTGTGTGTATAAATATATATGTATATGTGTGTATATATATATATATAAATCCTTTGAATATATACTTGTGTATCTCTCTCTATATATATATCCTTTGAATGTATAGGTGTGTATCTTTAAAGGCTTTATATTGTACCACCACCACCCCCACTGACCTTAATTTATTATTATTTTTTAATTGCACGTGCATTTTAACAGAATGCTAAAATTGAGGAAGAGAAACATTGAGAAGGGACACATGAATTACAATCATTATTACATGATATTATACTTTCCTATATTTTCTAATTCTTACTCCAAATTCTATATTTATATTTACTTTTCCATGGAATATGGGGTTATTTGTAATAAAAAAAATGGTAAACATAAGATTTTAAAAGGACAATGCATGAAATTAAAATGGCATGTGTTAAAAAAGTAGCATTAAAAAATTGATAAATTCCGATTCTTATGCCTCATCGTGGTGTGGAGATGACCCTGGGTTCTTGAAGGTGATAGTAGCAAAATCCAAGTTGTGGCAGGTCCCACCAAGATGGAATGGCTTCTATTATAGGTTTGGCAGCCCAATTAAACTTAGAGAAGCTTGGCATGAGAAGCTTGGCTACAGTAACTTACAAAACTTTATACTAAGATACAGATGGGTTATGATTTTCATGAGTCTATGGACTCTTACACTAAAGGAATCATGCATCCTTAAAGATTTGAAGACATGACTGAAGGTCATTAAATGAAGTGATCAGTTATTAATTTATGATATCAAAACATCAATTCAAACAAGATACTATTATGTTTACTTTAAAAATGTATTTCCTTAAACTTAATAAAGTAGAATTAGAAATGATTTTTGAAAATGCAAGATCTAGAAAAAAAGATTTACAATTTTCAGTTGCTTAATTTGTAATCTGAAAGTACCTGTCACACATAAGATTATTATTAAGAAATGATTATTTAAATTGACCTTGTTGAGCAAAGGTAGGAATGTGTACACTAAAGTAGAGAGAAGAGAGAGAGAAAGAGAGACAGAGATGGTGATAGGCAGAGAATGGGACAAAGTAAGAGATGAGAAGAGGGGTAGCATGGATAATGGAAGGGAAGGAAAGGGGAGAGACAGAGAACAAGAATAAGAAATTAGAGACACATAGAGATAGAAACAGAGAAAGACACAGATGCAGAGAGAGAAACAGAGACAGAGAGAGACGGGGAAAAGAGAGCAGGAAGAATGAAGGGGGAAGACAGAAAGAGAGCAGATAAAGATAGAATATTGAGAGGAGAGAAGGAGAGAGAGAGAGATGGAGAGAAATATGGAGATAGTGATAGAGACAGAGAGAGAATTATATGGCTAAAGAGTATAGGAGGTGCAAGAGAAGTAGTAGCAAGGATATGAAGACATACTCTTACTTCTTCTTGATCTTTCCCAAGTAAAGCCAAAGGAATCATTTCTCCTATAGAAAATTTCATGGGATTCACTGCTGGAGTCTGAAGAACTAGAAAGAGGAGAATATAGTTTAAGGATTCTGATTCTCTTAACTTTGTGAGAACTGAAGAGGAATGGGGAACAAACTTTGGAATGAACAGAATGTGTAGCATCAGACTCAAAGTGTTCATAATAAAAATAACCTTGATCTCTTCTAAAATGCAAATCAAACTTTTCTGATTCCAAAGTAACTCTCTCCAGTATAGCCATCTATGTGTGATTTGGTAATGTGACTACATCTAAAAAGTTCACTTTTGGTCATGAATGATGGTAGCTAGCATTTCTTTGATACTCAACAGTAGCAATGTTTATCAAAGTTCTTAGGTTGTTGAAAATCAAATAACTGTCTTAAAGATATTAAATATAGCCTTCTATGGCACATGATGCCAAAGGGAATGTGGGATACAAACATGTTTTTCTCTCTTGAGTAACCAATAAGAAAGAGCAATTGTCACATTAACACTTTATGCTTCTTTTATAAGTATTTTGACTAAAATAAGAAATGATTCATTTTACCCAGAAATTGGGTCTGTTCTAAGAAAATATCTATTGTCCCACTGTTTTATGATGCTTAGGATGTCACATGTAGCAAAAAAAAAAAAAACCAAACAAACAGAAAAACGTTTCATTTATTTAGTGTACAACCAGAGCAGAGGTTGGGGAAAAGTCCAGCCATAGTTTAATCCCTCCAAAAACAAAACAAAACAAAAAAATCCCTTCAAAAAAGCCACCTAAATTATAAAAATTCTGAATGCAATGCTACAATTGTGCTTTCAGTCTACAGGAAGCTTGCTAATGGTTATGTTCATTAATTTTATCTCCTCTGGTTCATTAATTTTATGTTGTTGACTTCTAAAATGACACTGAGCTTCCAACCAGTGGATGTAGGGCTCTCTCACTGCAATCTTTTTCATTAACACAAATCCAAATTATATTAAAATTAGATTCATGACTTCAAAGCAAAAACAAGTAAATAAAATCTTTTATGAATTAATCTGAGTCTTTAATTGAACATATACTCCTATGAGTACATGGACCATAAAATAATTAGCTGAAAACTGAGGTACATTGTTTTCCCCCCCTTTGGGGAAAAAAACAAAACAAAAAAACTTGCCCTCTTCCTAATCAAGCCAAGATCCCAGCAAGAAGTTCTTCTGTCTAACAACAGGCAAATTAAGATCAAAGGGGATAGGCAAACCATGCATATTGGACAGCTCTTCACGCACCTCATGATGAAGCTGGGTTCATGTAGATTAGACATATCATTAGTCAAGAGAATCTTTGTCTACACATTGAGAACTCTTGGCCGCTCAATATCTTTTTCTTCCTGTCCTTTTCAAACCTGTATCTGTCTAGGAGGAAAATGGATCTCTTCCCCATAAGACAATGACAGAAATAGGCTGTGGATGTGAGCCTATGTCCAATCAGTGGCAATATGCATAGTAATGTGTGGCACAGCTTGTGTAATGAAGTTCCCAGCGTGCAGCCTGGAAAGGTATCCTCCAGTGCGGAGGGTGATTTATTTCCTCTGTCAAGAGGCAGGACAGCCAGGACTTGTCCTTCCCTACTGTACCTGCAGAAATACTCTGTCATCTTGGGAAGCGGTAATAGATTCTGGGAGTGTAGCTCAATGGCATTGTTTGGGACCCCTTCATTTAGCTAGGCTATTTCCTATCCCTTTTAATTCTTTGCCTGGAACATTACAAAGGTAGTTACAAAGTGGTCCTTAGTAAAAAGGGCTACCATATTTTACATTTGATTTCAAAGCTGAATTCAGAAAGATGAATAAAACACCTATGTTGTAGTTAAAGTAGATACAAAATTGATGGTACTGGGTCAGATATAATTTAACTCTTTTTTTCAGAGTTGAAAATACCAAGATATTCTCTTGCTTCCTTAAATGTGCTGCACTCTGAATACTCAAGCTCTCCAACTTTTTTTAGTTCTGCAATATTGTTGCTATATATTGAAGAGACAGTGTTTCTTAGCCAGAATCCTCTCTTATTTTGGTTGAAGTTTGTTCTTGGATTTCATGTT
The DNA here is from genome assembly GCF_019393635.1 of Dromiciops gliroides. Lineage (NCBI taxonomy): Eukaryota > Metazoa > Chordata > Mammalia > Microbiotheria > Microbiotheriidae > Dromiciops > Dromiciops gliroides. Next base: position 451,155,433 of record NC_057861.1, on the reverse strand, counting down.
AATTTTTTTTGTTCTCATTTATAAATGTGCAGCTTAGTTCTTCTAACAATAGCTTCTCTCACCCAAACCAGATTTAAAAAATTTCAAACAAATTGGATAGAAGTATGGTAAAGTTGAACATCTCTCAATTCTCCAATTTTCCTTTATATATCTGAATAACAAGAAGTAGCCAAAAGTACATTATATTCAAGTGATCAGCAGAACATAAGATTAAAAAAAAGAACTTCAGCAAACTGTATTAACTTGTCCTAAGTTGGTTTCATACTTCAAGATATCTTATTCTAGACTGTTCTTATAAATTCATATATACATAAGAAACAAGAATAAGTTTTGCTCTTTAGAAAACTATCATTGTAGAAAATATATCAGGCTTTAAAGTTCATGTATTTTAAAAATTAATATTTTTATTTTTAAAAAGCTACATATTTGAGAATGATTATAAACTTATATAAGTAAATATTTGATTAATGCTGATCTTTATCTTAGGGATGATTAAGGTATATGCACTTGGTTGCCAGTTTATCTTATTGTCCAAACTAGATCAACTGATAAAATTTTTTAAAAAAGTTTTAAAGCTAGTATATTTTGCTATATTGTGGGAATTTATAGGCTTATATATATATATATGTATATACACATATATATGCCCCCTCCATATACATATTTATATAGACACATATACATATATCTGTATATATAAATATGTATATGTATATAGGTATGTTTATGAATATATATACATACACATAAACATATGTGAGTATATATATCTGTATATATCTATATCTATATGTCATCATATAGATGGCTAAATGCCTTTTCAGTGGAGAATTTTACACTGACATGACCCTCAGCTTCATAAAAGTTCTATAACCAGTATAGAAACATCTGTTATGGCCCCAGGAACTCTTGTTATTTCTAAGCTGTATGGCAATGGGCACAAAGTGTCAGTAATGGCCTAGCTGGGACAAGTGTAGACTAACAATGCTATTTCACCCTGAGTGCTTCTTTCTATTTTCTTGCTCATCTGGGACAATTATAGTAAATTCAGTGAGGGTGGGGGAGGGAAGAGCCTCCAGCCCATGAGCTGTATCTGGCCCTTAGCTCTTACTTTCATTCAGTCTCTGAAGTAAATTTGCACTTAGGTCTAAGTGTTGTCTGTTTCTCATGAAAAAGTAAAAGAACCAAAGGAAGCTCTTCAGTTCCTTCCTGGGTTGATCTTCTTTGGATAACTTGTGAAACAATATAGATACAAATCACACAGTATTAGAATATATGAATGAGTTGTGATCTGCACAAGTGAAAGGAATATCAACAGTGATAAGAATAAAGATATAACCCAAAATCAAAGTATTTATTAAACACACTTTTATCTTCCCTTCTCTTAATTAAAAAACAGGGAACAAAAATATAAGTCAAACTTTTAATCTTCCATCTAAAATACATTTAGTTACTTTTACATAGTCCTTACTTTTGGTGAAAATATAAACAGGTATCACACAGTATGAAAAGTATAATTGGATTTCAATCTATATTGGTAGACAAGAACTTATTCTACTGGCATCATGAAAACATCAAGATACATGACCCTTAAACCATTTTCTTTTTTTCCTATGAAGAATCAGACGCCCACAGAAAGATATTGGTTACTTGCAGTTGATCTACTGCATCACGATTGATGAACTTTAGTCAGGTCGTAATAGACAGGTGTTATAAAAAGAGACATCAAGAATTAGGGAAGCAGAAGCAGCAATAAAACCTGAAATCATAATTGCATTGCCACATCAAAGATAATGCACAGAATATCAGACTCAGGTTATCCAGAGAGTTGGAAAAACAGAAGAGGAGATCCTAAACCACAATCAGGAATACTAAGGTTGAGAATTGAGAATAAGGAGTCCCAGAGGAGGCAGAGGCAGGTCACCAGTAGAAGAATGGGACCCGAGAATCTTAAATAACTGATTGCATCAGATAAGATGTTCTCCCCAATCTGAACCTAGCTCATAAGTTAAACTTGTCCGATTAATGTTGAGAAGTGTGTCAAATACCACCTATACTGTCCCCAGATATATTCCTCAGTGGAGCCTAACTGGATTAAAATTAAAATAGAGAATAGTTAAAAAAATAAAGGAAAATACAATAAAACCTAGACAATATTAATGTCAGTATGCATTTCTTAAGGATCCTTAGGTATGTTTTAATAACCCCCACTTTCAATATGAGTTCAACACCACTAATATAGGCAAACAATATAGGACATTTTCTTTTAAGCAACTAACAGTAATAGCTAATGTATGAAAGTTAATTGCATTATAAGTATGTGCAGATCAAAAATATAACTTGGCTAAATATGGGTTTTGATCAATTGAAGAATGGTATCTGACTACTTACCTTTCTAATAATCATCTCTATATGTATCTATCTATATCTATTTGTATCCATTTCTCTATCTGTATCTATCTCTGTCCATCTTCCTTCCTCTTTCTCTCTCTCTCATTCTGTAACACATTATCATTATCATTATCACCATCATTTTTCTCTCTTTTTGTAGACCAGATCTGTCATTTCACTTGTATAGAGAACAGCTAGTGAGGAAATTTCTTCTACAGTAGCTTGTGGGAGTGTCTTTTCCTCTGCCGTCTTGGCTCTGTCCCCTAAATAGGATTCTTATTAATTAATTTATCTATCTGTTTATCTATTCATTCATTCATTTATTTGCTTGTTTATCTATCTATCTATCTATCTATCTATCTATCTATCTATCTATCTATCTATCTATCTATCTATCTATCTATCTATCTATTTTGGTGGGGCAATGAGGGTTAAGTGACTTGCCCAGGATCACACAGCTAATAAACTGTCATGTCTTTGAGGCCAGATTTGAACTTATGTCCTCCTGAATCCAGGGCAGGTGTTTTATCCACTGAGCCACCTAGCTGCCCCCTATGGGAATGTCTTAATGTCAAAATGAAAAGTACTTGTTCAAGTATATTCAACTCATCTCTATAGGTCAGTTTTGGTTATGAAGTATATTCCTTGTGTTACCCTGTTCCTAGATTAGACAGATTTCCTGAAGTTTTCTGGCAAAAATCACCTACATGAGAATTTTAATTGAGAAGGTGGGGATTCTCCAGGTCTAGGTATCATGCACATGGCAGAAAAGTAAGAAGTTATATCTGTCTTTTTGTGCTTTTAAAAAAATTAATGAATGAATAAAATATCATGCTCAGACCTTCCTTATAACAATGTTTGTTTGTTTGCTTTAAAACCTCAAGGCCTCTTTTTGAACACTCTTTCTCCTCAATTTCCCTGCCAAACATTTAAGAAAAGTCATCTACTTTGTCTTTTCCCACAACACTATATAGAGATTGGCCTCTTGAAAGGCATCAGTTATCTTTTCTTCCCCTTTTAATCAGCATTTTTTCAAATGTAAATTTCAAGCTGAGAAGGATGCAAATGCCCCTAATGACTGATACTGAAGGAGGCTGAGGCTGGGGGATAACTTGAGTTTAGGAGTTTTGAGCAGCAGTAGAACTAAAGATAATCATATGTCATAATCAAATTTGGCAGCAATATGATTAGTTGTTGGGAGCAGAAGGCCACTAAGCTGCCTAAGGAAAGGCAAACTGACATAGGTCAGAAAAACAGAGCAGGTTAAACTTGTCAATCTATATAAGTATCAGGCATGTGAATGGATTCTACTGTCTAGCCTAGGAGAGACAGGAAGAATGTTATAGGCCTAGCATCACAGAAGTTTTCTGGGGTATATTAAAAAACCTTCTCCATGAGGAACTAAACCAAAGAACAGACACACCTAAGAGACAAGGGGTACCAGATAAGGATTGAGCTAGCTCCAGGACCACCACACCTTTCCAGTCTCCCCCACCCCTGGGGAGATAAGATTAGGTGTGGCTGTTGCCTTTGTAGAGGGAGGAGGAGAGAGATGGCTTGAGAGATCCTAAGCCACCCCTCACCCAACTCCCCAAGGCACCACCAATGGGGTATGGTCTTCCCTCAATAAGGGAACTTTCCACAGTCAGATGATCACCCCCATCAGTCCTCTATAAAAGTATCTGCCTGTCTCCTGCTGAGGAGATAGGTATCTCAGAGCCATGCCTCTGTGCTATTCCTTCTCCCCATGAGAAGTCCAAAGATTTCTCTCTTGGTTTCCCTTCCCTAGCCCCTAAATAAACTATTATCTTATTCTATTGGATTTATGTGAAAGAGGATGTACATATGTACAATCACATTAATCATATTTCCACATTAGTCATGTTGTGAAAGAAGAATCAGAACAAAAGGGGGAAAAACCCTTAAAAAACCCTCAAAAATAAAGTAGAAATAATATGGTTTAATCTGCATTCAGATTCCACAGTTCTTTTTTCTGGATGTGGAGAGCATTTTCCATCATGAGTCCTTTGGAATTGTTTTAGATCACTGTATCGCTGAGAAGAGCTAAGTCTATCACTGTTGATCATTGCTCTTACTATGTAAAATGTTCTAGTCCTACTCCCTTCACTCAGTTCAGTTAAGTCTTTCAGGTTTTTCTGAAATTTGTCTGATGAAGAAATCAAAATTATTTATACTTATAAAAATGCTCTAGTTCGTTATTGATTAGACAAATGCAAATTAAAACAACTTTGAGATGTCATTTTACACCTATAGGCTAAAATGATAGAAGGGGAAAAGTGGCAAATATAGGAAGATATGTAGATAAATTGGAACACTAATTCATTGTAGGTTGAACAGTAAAGTAATCTAATAATTTTGGAGAGCAATCTGAAATTAAGCCCATGGAGTTATAAAACCATGCATACCCCTTGACCCAGCAAGACTACGATTAGATCTGTTTTTCAAGGGGTTTAGAGAAAAAGGAAAAGAAACTATATTTTAAAAAATATTTATAGCAGCTCTCTTTGGTGTTGGCCAAAACTGGACATTGAGGGCATGCCTGTCAATTAGGCACTGGCTAAACAAGTTGTTCCATATGTTTGCAACGGAATACTACTGTGTTTTAAGAAATGAGGAGTTGGTTGAGTTTAGTGAAACATGGAGAGACATGCATGAAATAGCAGAGTGAATTAAAGAGAACCAAGAGAACCTTGTACACAGTAACAGCAATATTGTTTTAAGAACCACTTTGATGACTAAATCATTTTTAGTATTATAAATACTCAAATCAATTACAAAGGACCCATGAAGGAAAATGTTACTTCCAGAGGAAAAAAAATCTTCATAAATCATATATAAAATGTATAGTATAGTTTACGCACATATGCATACACACACACACATATATCACATACCTATATACACCTATTCACATATATACATTTATATGTACACACATATATACTTACATACGCATACATACATGTATATACACAATTGTGTCTAATGGTAGCTTTCTTTAGGGTGGGATGAGGAAGGAGGGGGGAAAAGTGCACATCAGGGAACAAAAAAAAACTTAGAAGGAAACATAGAAAAGCAGGGTAGCTTTGAAAATGATGTGTAATATTTATTATATAGCTTTTCAAAAAAGGGAAAAAGTGTGAAATGGAAATTCATGGTTTTATTTTGCATCCTCTTTTTATGTTCTGCTCTGAACATGGAATACTTTTGTCTTTTTTGTAGTTAATTTGAAAAATGATTATTTTTTAAAAATCATGCCTATAAATATTTTGGCATACATGAGCCCTTACTATCTTTTTAAAATATCTTTAGGATCTCAGGTTAAAAGACTATAGATTTTTTCATCATTTTCTTAGGATAATGAGAATAATTAGATTAATTCACAACTCTAATAATAATTTGTTAGTGGGACTGTCTTTCTATAATGCCTCCAACAATGATTCCTATCCTTTGCTTTTGCTGTGTATGAAGAAAACCCTCAGAATTATTTTGATTTATATTTTTCTTATCTTCCTCCTTCTTTCTCTATTTCTATCTCCATGCACATATATGCATGCATGCATGCATATAAGTATACATACACATGTATTTAGATATGCATACACATGTATGTGTATCCATTGGGATAAGAGGCTATAGAAATTTAATTAATGGGATGGAGTGGGAAGGAGGTGTGAAGTGTGTGTGTGAGTGTGATTGTGTGAAGAGGCAATATGGTTAGCATCACTGAGACTTTTTTCATCTCCAATCAATCACATGACAGTTACTACCCTCTTCATTTAGCCATAATTTTGATTGAGGGGACAATCACAAGAAAATTGGTCATCTAATAGATGTTGGAATCTTTTTTCTTCCCCAATTCCCTTCAATCCAATCCAGTATAATCCAACAAGCATTTATGTAGCTTTAGTGTCTGCTAAATTTATGGTGCTGTACTTGCAGCTGAGGATATGAAGACAAAACAAATTTCAGGCTCTGCTCTCAACTTAAGTTCCACTAGGTGTATACATCAGGCAAAGAGACAAACACATACAAGATAATTTGAATCCTCCTTCTGCCATTAAGAGATATAGAGGAGGGGCAGCTAGGTGGCGCAATGGATAGAGCACCGGTCCTGGATTCAGGAGGATCTGAGTGCAAATCCAGCCTCAGACACTTAACACTTACTAGCTGTTTGACTCTGGGCAAGTCACTTAACCCCAACTGCCTCGCCAAAGAGGGAAAAAAAAAAGAGACATAGAAGAATAGTGTTTTCCATTTCATTTAAATTCATTTCAACAAACAGAAGGCATGTGTGCTAGCACGTTGGACTGGTAACTGGTGGAGGTTGGAAAGAGAGAGTAAGTAAAAAGGAAAGGGAAGAGCTAGAGGGAGAAGATGAGAATTGGCATTGAAGAGAATGTGATTCTGAAGTCCTAATTCTTATTTCACTTATGGAAAAAGACACCAAAAGATGGAGATTCATTGTCAACTCATGAGAAACTTCCTTGGCCAGGAATTTTCACTTTTGAATCAGAGGAAGCCAGAAGCTATAATGAAAATCTGGAGAGGTGTGTGTGTGTGTGTGTGTGTGTGTGTGTGTGTGTGAGAGAGAGAGAGAGAGAGAGAGAGAGAGAGAGAGAGAGAGAGACAGGGACAGAGACAGAGACAGAGACAGACAGACAGATAGACAGACTTACAGAGACAGAGAGACACACAGAGAAACAGAGAGAGATTAGAGAAAGAAAGAGAAACAGAGACAGATGCCAAAACAAAGACAAAGAGACAAACATAGAGACAGAAAAACAGAGACAGAAAGAGACAGCAACAGAATCAGAAATAGACAGAAAGGAAGAGAAACAGAGTAAGATAGAAACAGAGACAGAGACAGATAGATTCACAGGCACAGAAACACAAAAATAGAGATAGAAGCCATCCCTATCTTCACTACCCATATTCATTTGACAAAGGATAGTAGGTGATCATAAGACTTATGATAGTATCTGCCAGTGGAACTCATATTTGGAAAGTGTGGAAATTTATATGAATCTTTAGGACTAATAGTTACTCATTCAAGAGTCTCTCTTTCTTCCCCTCCTTTTAACAAAACTTGCTTCTAAAATCTCATGAAATGTGTGTTTTCAAGTGGGTGCCCTCTCAGTTCAGGCTGTCAACGTATACTAAAGAAAAGATTGTTCCATGGATTGTGCTTCCCAGGTTTCCTAGGTGGAAGCATACGTGCAAGAAAAGACTGAAAAGCCCCCATAATGTCTTCAAGACCTTTGGGTCTTGGAAGAAAGGTTTATAGATATATAAGGTAAGGAGAAGCCTCTCTATGCACAAAGGAGTATATGAACACTCTTTTGCACCTGCTTTCTTCTATAAGAGTAACAGTAATTCCATACTGAGGCAGTCTTATGATCTACCTAACCAAATATTTTATCTGACAGCAGTCCTATGGGATGGATTTAGAAGAGTTTGCTAATTTCTTCCCATGATAATCATCCTTTTTTATTGCAATTCCATTGTATTCCTACTTAGTTTTTGTATGGTGACTTAAATTTTACATTTCTATGTTTCTTATTCTCAACTATAGAGTAACAATATTAGAATACATTTGTATTCTAATTTGTATTCCATACCACTCAGCAAATGCTATATACATAAAAGATTACCAATCAATATTGATAGAAAGATTGATTAAATACTTAGAACTTAGAGATATTATTAAGTATCACTAACTTTCCTTACAAATTTATTACTATGAATTAATCAAATAGAAATTCCAAGGTGGAAAACTCCATCATTAAAAAAGCCTTGGGGGCAGCTAGGTGGCACAGTGGATATAGCACCAGCCCTGGATTCAGGAGGACCTGAGTTCAAATCTGGCCTTAGACACTTGACACTTACTAGGATACCCTGGGCAAGTCACTTAACCCCCATTGTCCCACAAAAAAAAAAAGCCTTATAACTTACTTATGATTTTTAGTCATAGCGGAGTCTATGAGAGATTAAGTGACTTACCCAAGTTAAAAACAGTATATATCTAAGGCAGGGCTTGAACCCAGTCTTCCTGTCGACAGGGCCAGATGAACATCTACCATACTATGCTAGTTTTCTTTCTTTTATTAAATTTTCATAAATGTGGACATTTAGCTGAGTATGTTATTCAAAGGTATATTTGGCCCCTTTGAAAAATGTATTCCTTCAATTCCCACTGTAGAGGCAATTGAGCATGACTATAGACTGACTTCTAATTGTGGAAACTTTTTCATTAGATCAATAATAGAGTGGCCATAATTATACTCCCCTGTGCAGAATAGTACCCTCTGTTGCAGTCTTAAAGATTTGGCTTTCAAAACTTCAAGTAGAGCCACATGATATAACATACATAGTCAAAGTTTCTGGTGTCAGGTTTAGTTCTCTGGGGGAATCCACACCTCAGTGGAATCTGGATTATGTACTTGTGGGTTTCAATAAGTTAATGATGCTCACAATTAGCAGTCACCTCATCCCATCTGGTCTGGCTTTATTCAGAGTAGGTTTAGAGGGAGTAAAACAAATTAGACTGGTGGTACTGAAAAACCATACCAGGAAGCTGCCCTTTGGTACCTTCTATATAACACTGGAAAAAAACTCAGGCCAAATTCACCTCTGTAATGTTTCACTCCCCTTCCATGTAGCTTATCCATGAGTACTGACCATTGAAGTGACAGTTAGCAGTTTCAGAAAATGTTTAATCTAATCCATTATTTTCCTACTAAATTCTGGATGTTCATTTCCATATGTTATCAGGCATAATGCCCCACGGTCCTTTCCTTCTTTCCCTGAATACTTCCCTGGGGTCTTTGGCATTGCTGTCAGGTCCAATCACTCCCAAAACCAATATGCTTTCTCAATTTGCTTCTCACATTTGAGGGGGAAAAAAAGGACTGAACTGTATTCATGCCTCAAGGCAGAGGTGCTTAACCTGGGGTCCATTAGCTTTTTTTTTCTTTTGACAACTGTATTTCAATATAATTAATTTCCTTTGAAACCCTAGGTATTTTATTTTATGTATTTAAAAATATTGCTCTTAAAAAGGATGCCCAGGCTTCACTATACTGCCTTTGTGTCTATGACACAAAAGAGTTTGAGGAACTCTTGCTTAAGAAAACCATAGCTTATGTAAATCAATTGAAATATGTTTACTTTAGTAAGCAGAAGTAAATTAATACAGACATCTTTCTAGGGGTACTTAAAACTTGTGGTAATATGTATATTTGTCAAAAGAATATAGCAATAGGGGCAGCTAGGTCGTACAGTGGATAGAGCACCGGCCTTGGAGTCAGGAGTACCTGAGTTCAAATCCGGTCTCAGACACTTAACACTTACTAGCTGTGTGACCCTGGGCAAGTCACTTAACCCCAATTGCCTCACTAAAAACAAAAACAAAAAAAAGAATATAGCAATGAAGTCAATGACAAATGCTTGTATTACTCCCATGATATGGTCCCTTACTCTAATTGGCCTCTCTATCCTCTCTACCCAGCCCCCACCCCATTCGTGGAATGTTCTCCCACCTCAGCTCTGCCTATAGACTTCTCTGGTATTCCTTGAGTTCTAATTATAATTTCATCTTTTCTAGGAAACTCTTCCCAGACAATTGCTAATACCAGTGCTTCCTTTCTGTTAATTATTTCCAATTTATCATGCACATAGCTTGCTCTGTATCTATTTGTTTGCATGTTGCATCCTCCATTAGATTGTAAGCTCCTTGAGGACTGGGGCTATCTTTTCCCAATTTCTGTATCCCCAGAACTTAATGCAGTTCCTACATGACAGTAGATAGTTAAGAAATGGTAGATTGAAATGTCAGTCCTTATATATGCATATTTGGTGTGAGTTTCAATTATGTGTTTCTGGTGAGATCTCAATGATTGCTTGGCTATGACCAAATCATGCAACTCCTTTAAAGAAGCCCAGATAGTGTTAGATATCCTTGGGCCTACATGAGACTTCTAAAGACTTCCGAGATTTCAAGACCAATTTTAGCAAATATAGGAGGCCGGTAAAGAAACTGGAGAAACCTTTAAGAACTACCCAAATCCAAATTGGAGTCTAAGTTCATTGTTTGAACTCTTCCTTAATTTCCATTGATGGGTCTCACTTTGCCAAAGGACAAAACAACGGATCCACTGAAAATATGAGCTTTGGTATATGAATTTTTATTTTCTTACAGAATAAATTCAGTGCATTAAAAAAAATCTTATCTCCTAAGCAGGGTAATGCCATCACAGCATGCATATGATTTAAATACATAGGAGTTGCATTTAAAGAACATTTAATATCCCCTTAGTTGCCTTTAGGTAAGGGAGAGCACACAAAGCCATTCCTCTGTGCTTTACAGGAAAAGAATAATAGAAAATTAAGATGATTCCTTTAACTATTGACTTTGTAGCTGAGAGCTAAGTGAGGAGTGTGATATATTGACCTCTCTCCCTTTCTTCCCTCCAGTATAAGAGAAGCCTGAAAGAAAGAAAGAAAATCCATAGAAAATAGCAAACTGTTCATCCGTTAGCATTTTACCACTCAGGTACTACTAATACAAATTCAAAAAATGCTAATAAAGTCTGAAATTTCCCAGTGGGGGAGTAATGGAACGCTTTTAAAAGAGGCCCTTTCAGTTAATGACTAAGGCATTTTTTGCTAACAGCAATTTTGGCTTCTTATCCCAGGTGGAGAAAAATGCATTAAACAGGAGATTAAAATGCCCTTTCTCCTGCTTGGTAATGCCAGCTGCTGCTGCAGGCTAAGGCATACATGAAGTGGCATTTACTTGATGGTGGTGGGCCTGTTCCAGGGATGGTGGGAGGATGAAAGTCCTGCTGGATGGGGGTCCCTTTAAATGTGCTGTCTCTGCGCAAATAGAAAGTGTAGGAGCTGGGCTAGAATGGTAAACTGTACAATCTGTTCGTTGCATTTTGGTTACTAATTAAGAGGTGACATAGGCAGTATGAATGCACAGAACCTGTTGAAATTCTGTCAGGCTCTGTCTTTCCCTTCACATGTTTGAATGCTGTTTAATAAAGCATCTTAATTGAAAGCAGAAAAATACATAAAAGTAAAGGACAAATATGTTGAATTAAGATTCTGCTATAATGCATGTATATGTGTGTCTGTTTGCATGATTTCTAACCACCACCACCACCACCACTACCACCACCCCCCAGCTTGTCAAAGACAGTTCTCATACTTCATCGACTCAATATGCAAATTCCATTATTTTCTTCTTGCTGTGGGGGATAGAGCTGGATAGAGTAGAAAGTTGGGAACAGAATTTCCAAACACAAATGTGAACTTAACACTGACTCTGACATAAAGGAAAAATGGTTTTGCCTGCCAAGAAATACCATTTTTATGAGGAGTGCTCTAAGAGAAGGAGGTAGGGGAGCCAGGGCCTAGCTACTTCTCACAGTGGTGTGTGTGTGTGTGTGTGTGTGTGTGTGTGTGTGTGTGTGTGTGTGTGTGTGTGTCTTTTTATAGCTCTGTTCACATTTTCTCCCAATCTTTTCCTCAGTCTATATAGTCAGATTAAAACCATACTTTCATATTTCCCCCGAATGGCACCCAAGACTAAAGTGTACTAGGCCTGTAGCTCTGGCCAGTACTAACAATGGAACCAGGTCTGCCAGAAATAGATATTCCAAAGAAGGAACAAAAATTCCAATAATGGATAAAGGCCTTGGGAATCTGGAAATTCCTCTAACCCCCAGAAATTTCAACTGGTTCTGGAAACCTGATGATATCAGCCATTTTCCAAATATTTCTGAATGCCCCAGCTTCTGTCTCTAGTTAAAAATAGCAGACCAGGTCCTATTTATGATGCTTATGAAGTTTTTCTGCCCCTCCACAGAGCTGTTGAGGTCTCAAATGTTTTGAAAGATAAATTTATCACACCAACTCCTTCCTGATATTTTGTAAACCCCTCAAAGATGTATGTTTTACATTTGGGGTTTAGTCCAGTTCTCATTTGAGCAGCCCTGTTTCCACATTCGTATTTAATACTTCTTACACAGTTGAGTAGGAATCTCTCCTTCTATGAACATATCAATTTGTGCTCATGCATGATTTTAGTAGCAGTTGGAAAACCACTGCTTCAAGGTGGACTAATGAAATGGGAAATTTTTCTTTGTTTGAATCATGTAAAACACTTGCATTTGTAGTCTCAGGTAGCCTGAATTCGCAGTTTACTGACACTTTGAGTTAACAATGGTGCACAGAAAACAACCATTTGCTATGACACAAATAACCAAGGTGTAGCATAAGTAAATTATTTCAGTACATGTGCTATTTGATACTATTTTTTTTAAATCACCTTGACCACAATGATTAGTACTAATTGGTACTTTTCTCAGAGTTGACTGAAAGAACCGGCTATAGGATGAGAGACCAGGGAGGTGTCCAGCCTTTTATAAATGTTAAGGTAAGCTCTGAGACCAAGAGAAATGATATGGAAAGCTATTGTCTCCTGCTAACTGTTCCATAAACAGATACACTCCAATCTAAAGAGCAAAGAATTCTGACACCCTTGTAAGCAATTTATTTTATTTTAAAGTATCACATACAGATATTCAGTTGAAACAGATTTTTATGATGTTCATGAGAATCTTCCATCACCATTGAAAATAAACTGTTGAACAAATACTAGAGCATGTGTCAGTCATGCAGTGATCAGGTGTCATTGTGGTAAGTTCTGCACTCTAGATAAGCTGAGATGAGCTGACCAGCCCTTTGGAATCCTTTGTTTTATTGGCAGTAGGACAGAATGGACTATACTCTCACCATCACCACCTGTAGTTCCTTCCCACCCTCAAAAAACACTCTGCATAAATATTTTTAGATTCTTCCCCATTGGCTGGGGACAATGGAAATATTATTACTGATTTCAGGCAACTAATCTTTGAGAAAATAAAAATCAGAGTAATGTCCTCAATTATAAGTCACTAGACAAATAGCACTTACATTCAGGATTTCATTTTGCTTTGTAAATGCCAGGAAACTACATAGCAATTATATGGTCTTGCAGATTACTTGGTAACTGTGTTCTAAAGTTGAGCACAACCTGCCCCCTGGTTTTATAACAGAAATAATCTATTTACCCTATAATTATGTTCTATGTAAATACCTGTCAATACATGATAGACTCTAGTCATTTCCATGTAATTAAAAGGTCAACATCACCATGTAAATAAATAAATTCATTTGATGATAATATTTATGTCTATGGCCACAAAAGTAGCCAAGTATCCAAGTCAAATTTATTATGATTTCTTTTTTTCTTCACACTTGGATACTCCATCTGAAATGTCTAGTCAGACAATCTTGTAATATTGACTTTGTCAGATAGTCAGTTTATACAAGGAGGGGAAATCAACACATTCGTGTTTTATCATATAAAATAGGAAGATATTTGAATATTTCTATGTATGGTGAACATGGGGCATCGGAAAATGAGTGGTAGAGAAAATCAACATTTTTACCCAGTTACTAGTTCTGTTAGAGGAAGCTACAAAACTATCTGTGTCTCTTCTTTTTATTATATAAGAGACTCTGAGCACAGCAGAAAGAAAAAAGAAGACTGTGAGACCCATAAAATGTAGACCAATTCTATGAGAATAGAAGGGTGAAAATGGAACAGAAATACAGAAAGGTCAGATGGGCTATGTGACAAGAGTAAAGAGCAGGCTAATTGAATTTACAAATGATATGAAATTGGGAGTTATTTGGAACAGCAGAAAAGACTGATGCTGCTTTTACTTTATAAAGTTAACTAAACTGACTACCTAGAGCTTTCTGCATTTCCCCTTGGCATAGTCTTTTCCATAGAATTTGTTGCTGGTATTTCAAATATCTGCTAAAGTTAAACTGTTGTCTACATTAACAAGATCTCCAATACTTCAAAAGGCAGATCTGTGATCTCTTGATGTGACCATTCCCTCCAGTGATGCAAATAGCACCTCATCCAAATGGTCTTCTGATCCTGTCCAGTCCTTGCTCAAATAACATCTAACCAACAGGTTAAGTAGACAAAATATTCCAGGTCTCTTCCAACCCAAAGGAAGGTCTGAGATAGTAAAACAATAAACACACTGGTCAGTTTTTACAATTTTCCTAATGGGATCCATTACTTTCCCAATACTACTCTAGTCAAACATAGAACATAGAGTATTTTAATGTTATCTCACTCATCCTTTGAAAGTCTTATGAATGCAGATTCCAAGTTCAGTTGGAAGGAGTATCATGGTTGCATGTGTACAGAACAGCACTGCAAAAAATATTGCATCTCTGGTGAAAATGTTGAATAAAAAAATGTATTTTCTCTGCTTCCTCTAGTAAGAATGGAAAATATAGTTTATGGCTCCAAGAGTTTGGCCTACTTTGCCATATCTGAAGAGATTTTTTATTGCTACTTTAATAGAACCTTGCTTTATTTTTGAATGATGCAAGGTGCCAGACTGACAGCCTGGGGAGTGGAAATTCTCCATCCTGAAACAGGTAGTGAATGAAAGGTGGCAGCAACAAGGTTCTCTCCCCATTGCCCTCATTAAGATCTTCTTTCTCTCCTACCCACACAGTTCTAGTAGTTCAGGAGAACATACAAGGAGGGTGAATATAACCTCATGATATTACAAGAGAAATGTAGGTCACACCATTTAAATCCTGATAGAAATAATGTTCAGTTGAACCAATGTTATTTAATTTATTTATAACTTAAAATGTTAATATTACTTTAAAGCTTATCTGCACACTGTTTTCTTCTCAAGCCCCAGGGGAAATTTTAACTTTGAAAGTTCTAATGTTTTGAATTTATCAAATTGAATGAATTTTCCAGAGAATCCTTCCTTTTACTGTGTTTCAGATATTATGAAATTGGAGAGTCGATTTAAGTCAAGCCTTTCTCTCCTCACAAGAATCATCTCTAGGTTGAGATTCGATCTGGACATATTTGCCCCCAAATCACAATATCCTAGGAAGATTTATTAATGGAATGGGAAAGAGGGCTTTTCTCTAGTATTTGTGCAGCAGTGTTGGAAACATAATTTTTTCTAATAATCTGTCTACCACTAGTTCCATACTTCAAAGAGAACAAAGAAAGAAGAAAAGGCCCCATATGTGGAAAATATTTTAGTAGCGTTTTTTTTTAGGGCAAAAAGAACAAGAAACTAAGGGGATTCCCATCAATCAGGGAATGGCTAAACAAAATACAACATATAAATGTATTAGAATACTATTGTATAGTAAAAAAAAAAATGACAAAGGAGACAGTTTCAGAGAAACCTGGGATGAATTCTTTGGAATAATGTAAAGTAAAATGAGCAGAACTTGAAAATCAATTTATATAACAACAACATTGTAGCTTAAGAATTCTGATCAATATAACAATTAACCATGATTCCAAAGGGATGAAAATAAGGAATGCTCTCTACCTCCTGCACGGAAAGGTAATATACTAAATATGCAGAATAAGAACAGTATAAGGATTTGTTTTCCTTGACTATGCTAATTTGTTAAAAGAGTTTCATTTTTCTTTTTTTTGTCAGTGGGTGGGAGAAAGAGAAAATAAATGCTTATTAAATGAAAAAATATACAATTTAATTTACAAAACTTTTTAAAATGTTAAAATTATTTTAATGTGTAATGGGGAAATAAAATATTAAAATTTTAAGACAGAAATAAAAGTTATATTCTAAAAATTGAAAAAGAACATTCACAAGCATTCTTAAGAAAAAAAGAGGAAGCCAGATCTGGCTAAAAATTTCTCCACTCAAGAACAAGAGAACTCATATTAAGAATGTATTTAAGTGCTCTCCTGTTTGTTGTTCTTCAATTATTTTCAGTCGGGTCTGACCCTTTGTGACCCCATTTGAGGTTTTCTTTCCAAAGGTACTGGAGTGGTTTGCTGTTTCCTTCTCCAGCTCATTTTACAAATAAGGAAACTGAGGCAAACAGGATAAGTGACCTGTCCAGGGTCACATAGCTAGTAAGTGTCTGAGGACAGGTTTGAACTCAGGAAGATGCATCTTCCTGATTGCAGGCCCAGCATTCCATGCACTGCACCACCTGGCTGCCCTGCTCTCCTTTACACACATCAATTTCCCTATTATGAAGAAAGGTGCTGATTTGTAAACAGTTGAGGCAGATGAAACGAATGAATGAATGAATGAATGAATGAATGAATGAATGAAGCATTTATTAAGCGCTTACTATGGTCAAAGTTCTGTGTTAAATGCTGGGGATACATAAAAAAGGAAGACAGCCCCTGCTCTCTAGGAGCTCACATTCTAATGGGGGAGACAACACACATGTGGAAGGTTTCAGCTGTAAGTTATATAGAAGTCTCATAGTCCTTAGGGTACAACAACAAAGTAGCTACTAATGAATTTCCTTTCATGTATTTTCTACAGATAAAATCCTATCACTTTCTGATGTTGAACCATCTGACAGTGCCAAGTACTTGGGTGGCAAGAAGTTTCTTTTCTGGATCCTCAGAAGCTATGTCCATAACACCTCCAGGATCAGTTGCCAGGGCACTTCTCCACAGGGATTGCTTCATGGGATTATGCCTGAGGGCACTGGATTGGAAACAATGTCAATTTCCAGTTTTCTTGGGTTAGGGTCCTAGACTGTCTCCCTTAGTCTCTGAAGGGAGAAAGTGGTCAAGGGGTTTATGGTCTTACCTGCCTGAAATAAACTGCCTTCTGTCTCCCCCTCAGAGAGTGTTGTTGCTTCAGCTATCCTGGCTCATCTGCCCTGTGTGTGGGAGTTGGTGGATGGTGAGTGGAGATGGCTTTCCCCTTCGGCATAGGAGTTACTTCCCAATATGATGGCTCTGAGGGCTGCTAACGAAGGAGGATGGTGGTAGCCATAGGGTGGTGATGGTGGTAGGGTGCTGCTAAGGCTTCTATGCTTATCCATTTATTGGGTCAGAAGTTGTTATTTGAGGAACCAAGAAAGGCAGACCTCTTCACAACAATGACATCTCTCCTCAATGATGGCTGTGAGGACTGAAGCAGAAGTAAGTGTGGTGGTTTGAGATAACTGAATAGAAACATGAGATAGACACTAATATTCCACAGCCAATGTCACTCTTAAAGCACTATTTTTTGTCCTCATGGAGAACTCAACATTGCTTTTCCAATTGCTGGTTCAAGCTCTCAGGAAAATTATGATCTCATGATACTTAGTCTTTACATTTCAAGTCAGTGAGTCAGTGCCTATGCACTTGAAAACAAAAACAAATCAAAACCAAATCAGTTTGGATGGATTTGTATGAGATCTTTAGCTGCAGAGTTTTCTCAGATTTATCAGTAGCCCCTAGCATCATGAAGAAGAATTTAGCCAGGGCACTGAACTAAACAAATATTGGAAGAGTCCCAAATTAGGGTGTCATACTTTCAAATATACCTTATTGATACCTGAGACCTAAATTTCCACACACTGATTACTATTTAATTAAACAAGAAAAATGAAGGTAAATTGCTGTTGTCACTGTAAAGACTTGTGGACACATTCAGTAGCTGTCACTCTGCTTAACACACTCCTTATGTAATTAGGTAGCTACAAGAAACCAGGAAGAATAAGCTTCTTTTGTCTGAAAGTGTGGATGGGAGCTGTTTATGACAACATCTTGGCGTGAACAATCTTACACCACATCAACAATTTTAGCCCACCCAAATTCTATGGCATTTTGCTATCAATTTGCACATTTGCCATTATTTTCAGACAGTTTTGCTAAATATAAAAACATACCTTTAATTACAAAAATAGCTTTTTGTCGAGGGGGACTGTTTTCATAGGTCCCCAAAGAGAAAAAAGGGGAACAAATTCGAAATGAAAAGTGGTAGCCTAAATTGTCATGCATTATATAGACTAGCAGAGAAACCCCTCTAGCCCCAAACCAATTTGCTGATTGGTGTGTATTCTCTCCGAAGGAACATAACCTCACTATCTTCTACCATTGTTCAGTGTAAAAAGATTTTAGGTAAACAGTGCTTTACAGATGTAATGTAAGGGGAAAAAAAATCTGGATATGAGTTTAGCAAAAGCTTGTCCAAATGCTAACTAGTCTAACCATAGTCAATTCAACTCTCTACCCTAGTTTCTTTACCAGTAAAGTGATATATAAGTAATACATGTAGTAGCTACCTCACAGGGTAGTTCTGAAAATCAAATGTGATAATATTTTTTTAAATGCTTTGGAAACTTTAAAGTTCTAAGAATACAAAGAATTTAGAAAAACTTGCATTAAGCAGGGGTATTAACCTGGGATCCGATAACTTTAAAATATATAAGATATTTTGAATAAATATATTTCAATATAATTGTTTTCTTTAGCAATCTTACATATTTTATTTTACACATTTAAAAACATTTTTTTTTCTGAGAAGGGGTCCCATAGGAATCACCAGAGTAGCAAAGAGGAAATAAAGAAAAATGGAAGAATCAAAAGAGGTTAAGAACTTCTATGTTATAGGATCATATGGATGGTGCAGATAGCAGTTAGAGAGCCAGGCCTTGAGTCTGGAAGTTCAAATTTGGTTTCAGACACTTACTGTGGGACCATAGGCAGGTCATATAATCCTGTTTACCTCAGTTTCCTCATCCATAAAATGAGCTGAAGAAAGAAATGACAAATGACTTCTGAATCTATGCCAAGAACCCCCCAAATGGGGTTACAATGAATTGGACATAACTGAAAAATGACTAACCAACAGAAACAATAAACATTAAAGAACATAATTAAGTCACATTTTACTATAAGGACAAAATGAATTATATTACCCACCATTAATACAAAGATGTTTTTATAAGGATAATTTCCAGCTTTGCTAACCTGTAGTCTTTGTTTTGTTTTGTTTTGTTGTTGTTTTTGCAGGGTAATGAGGCTTAAGTGCCTTGCCCAGGGTCACACAGCTAGTAAGTGTCAAGTGTCTGAGGTTGAACTTGAACTCAGGTCTTCCTGAATCAAGGAACGTGCTTTATCCACTCCACCACCTAGCTGCCCCCTAACCTATAGTCTTTTAGAAGTTTTTCTGTTGGTTGAATAAGGAATTGGGGGGGGGATTGAGAATTAAACTGAATCCCCTCATCTTAAGAGACACAAAGGCCTCTAAGTGACTTCTTCATAAACAGCAAGGTGTTGTGGAAGGAACACTGACTTCAGTCATGAAACAGAGATCCCAATTCTGCATCTCTCACCAGCAGTATGAATTTTGGCAAGATATTTCAGTTATCTCTAACTCAGTTTTCTCATCTGGAAATGGGGATCCATATACTACTTATATGACAGGTTTTTTTTGTAAGGATAAGGTTACATAATATAGATAAAGCATTTTGTAAATTATAAAGTTCACTATAAGAATCAGCAGTTATTTTTATTTTCAGTGGTATTTGACTGATGGGGAGGATTAGACATTTTCTCTATTTTCCAATAATGGGGGGGGGCGGTGGATGAGAAGCAGACAGACAGAGACAGACAGAAAGAGACAGAGACAGAAACAGAAAGAAAGAGAAAAAGAGGGAGGAAGAGAAAGAAAGAAGGAGGGAGGGAAAGAGAGAGAAAGGGAAAGAGAGGGAGGGAGAGAAAGAGAGACAGAGAGAGACAGAGAGAGGAATTATGTGCTAGACATATAGCAATTACAAGTGTTTCCGCAGGATAAGTGCACAAGAAGCTCAACAAGGTAACAGCCATATGAATTAACAGTGGAAAATACTAGTATTTAATGGAGCTCATTAACCATCCTTCACCTACCAGTCTCCAGACTCTATCAGGGTATACAAATCAACTCATGAGCTACCAAGAAAATTACCAAAAATATTTTGTAGAGCTAGAAAAACATCAATAGAATTAATGTGAAGGATTTAAGGGTTCAGAATATAAAAGGAACTGATGAAAAAAATGGGAGGGGGGGCCTAGTAGTACCACATTTCTATACTACAGAGCTGTACTCTGAAAAACAATTTGGTAACAGATAAGAAATAGGGTGGTTGTTCAATGAAATAGATTGGTATACAATATTCAGAAGGAAATGTGCACAGTAACTTCATTTTTGATAAACACAAAGATACCAAGAATTGGAGTAAGAACTCACCATTAGCAAAAACTGTTAGGAAAACTAGTGATCTGGCAGAAACTAAGCACACACCAACATCTCATACCATATACTAAGATAAATTCACAATAGGTACATGATTCAGACATTAAGTGTGATACAAAGAAATTAGTGTAGCACAAGAGAAATAACCTGTAAGATGTGTGGATAGGGAAAGAGTTCATGAACAAACAAGAGACAAAAAGATTCATGGGAGGTAACATGGACAATTTTGATTATTTAAAAAGGGGTTGCCCAAACAAAACTATTGCAATTAAAATTAAAAGGAAGGGAGAATAATGGGGAGAAAAACCTTTGCAGGAAGTTTCTTGTATGAAGGTCTCATTTCCCAAATATATAGTGAACTGAGCCAAATTTTTAAAAATAAGAGCCATTCCCTAAATGATAAATGGCCAAGGGATGTAAACAATTTTCAGAAGAAATAAAAGATACAAAAAGTCATATGAAAAATGCTCTGTGAAGTTAATATTAAGAAGAAAAGCAAATTAAAACAAGTCTGAAATACCATCTCACACCTATCTTGGCTAAGATTACAAAAAAGGAAAATGACAAATGTTGTAGGGTATGTGGGAAAATAAGTACACTAATGTAATGTTGTTGGAGTTGTGAACTAGTCCAACCATTCTAGAGAATAATTTGGAATGAGTTCATACCCAAATGAGAACAAAGAAAAAGGATAAGGCCTTTTAGAAGTCTATTGGATTTCAGAAGGAAATCTCTGACTACATGAACAGCTAAAGGAATGTGAGGGAGTATTGAGCTTATTCAGGTTCTCAGCATAGCATTCCAAACAGAAGCAGAAGTAAAAATAAAGGGAAGGAGAGGTAGCTGAGTATAAATAAAATGTACTGGTCAAATTAGAATCTCAGCTGACTGAAAATTGACTGAGCAAGAGATGAAGTGCTTGGAAACCAAAGGATGGGCTCATTAGAAAAATTGAGACGCAGACACACTTAATGGTTCAGATGACTGTTAGGCCAGGAATTTTGACCTGGAGACCAAAAAGACAGTGATAAATCTGGATGCCAGCCAAAAAATGGAGCCAGATGTTTAAGATTCTGTGATAGGGAAAGAGGAAGACGAGAAGCAAAGGGAAAGGGGGAAAAGGAGAGAGGGGGGAGCAGGGAGGGAGAGAAGGAGAGACAGAGACAGAGACAGAAAAAGATAGAGACCGAGAGAGAGAGAGAGAGAGAGAGAGAGAGAGAGAGAGAGAGAGAGAGAGAGATCCTTAAGGTTAAAATAAGAATTGTCTGAAAAAACCCTCATAAATACTTAAATATTTGGCAAGGTAATTGAACAATATATGATCCTGTACTTATATTTTATCTCAACTAGGTGGTTTGAATTTTTAAAAATTCACTTAAACTATACGAAAATAAGTGTGCATTGAGGGCACAGTATTACAAAGGACTCAGTGAAGGAAGGATATTGTTAAAAATGTTGGACTAGATGATCTCTAAGATTGCTCCCAACTCTTGAAGTTCTATGAAATAGAGTAAGAGAAATGGAATATAGATCACAGAATTCTACAGTCTCTATTTTTGGAGGAAAAACAATTCTCTCCATTAATTTCTGAGTACTGGTAGGAGAAAATAAAGAAAAAAAATTAAAAACTGACCAGGAACTTTTATAAATGGAAATCCACTCAGAATCTCTTTGTTTCATCACAGTGTTGGTGGAACATATGAGTGAATATGTCGTGTAGGAAATTTGAAAAATGGGAATTTGGAGCATGAAGGAAAAGTTAGGGTTGCACTGGTAGGTATACATTCCAGGAATGACAATGATAAAAAGAAAGACCCTTATGCCTCCAAATATTCATATTTGCATTTTTGGCTGTAGCAAAGAACTGGAAATAAAGTACATATTCTGAAATTGGAGAAAGCTGAATAAGTTGTGGTCTATAAATATAATGCACTGTTACTGTGCTATTTACAAAAAAAGATAATGAATATGATGAATATTGAAAAGCATGAGAAGATTTACACGATTTGTAAATGGATTGTACATCAATAAAGACAGTGTCAAACAACTTGGATGAGAATGATTTATGTCTTGCTTGATAGATTCATTAGGAAAAGTTACCCATTGTTGTATCATCCATGAAAGCATCTTGTCTGATTTTAGCATAGGAGTAGGAGACACCTTGTTGGAGGTAAGCTTCACCTTGCACTGCTAAATAAAATGCTTTCTTTCTTTCAACAAATGACCAAGTGTGTGATCTTGTATTGTCTTCAATTTTAAATCAATTGTGACTATAAAGATTTTATCAATTATGCAAAGTTATTTGTAAATGTCTGCCTGTTTGCATCAAATAAATTTTCTTTCTTTTTTAAATTTTCATTTTATTTAGAATTTTCCCCAAGTTACATGTAAAAAGAAATAAAAAACAATTTTACATTGATTTTTTAAAACTTTGTATTCTAAATTCTCTTCTTCCCTCCCTATGATATCAAACAATTCAATATAAGTTATGCATGTGCAGTTTTGCAAAACATTGTCACATTAGTCAGGTTGTGAAAGAAAATAGACAAAATCACTTTAGAAAGATGAGCTAACAAATAAAACTATACTTCAATCTGCATTCAAATACCATCAGTTCTTCCTCTGTTGATGGTTTACAGTTTTCATATGGCCTTCTGATATCATCCTGATCATCATTTCTCTCATAGTTACTATTGCTAACTGTATTACCCTCCATCTGATTGTCTCCCCTTGATATTCACTCTATTTTCTATCTCCCTACACCCTATCCCTCCTCAAAAGTGTTTTGCTTTTTTACTGACCCCTCCCCCAATCTGACCTTCTTTCCTTTGCTTCCTCCCCCCATATCCTTCCCCCCCACACACACACTTTCCCTCAGGGCTAAATATATTACTATACCCAGTTGAGTGTGTATATTATTCCCTCTTTGATCCAATTCTGATGAGAGTAAGGAACACTTACTCCCCCACTTCTTCCCCATCTTCTCCTCCACTCCATAAGCTTTTTCTTGTTTCTTTTATATGAGTTTCTTTTCCCCAGTCCCCCTCTCCCTTTCCTTTTCTACCAGTGCATTCCTCTCACCCCTTAACTTTATTTTAAAGATGTCATCCTGGATCAGTTAGGTGACACAGTGGACAAAGCACCAGCCCTGGACCCAGGAGGCACCAAACCCAAATACAGCCCCAGACATAAGCCATTCCACCCTGCCTGCATCACAAAAAACAAGGATAAATAAAAAACAAATGCTTTACAAATAGCATCCCTTCAGACCTGTGGCCTCTGTCTAAGTATATTCCTTTCAGCTGCCCTAATACTGAGAAAGTTCTTATGAGTTAGAAGTATTATCTTCCCATGCATGAAGATAAACAGTTTAATCTTTTAATATCCTTCATGACTTCTTTATCCTGCTTACTTTTTTAATGCTTCTCTAGTGTCTTGTATTTGAAAGTCAAATTTTCTATTCAGTTCAGGTCTTTTCATCACTAATTCCTGAAAGTCCTCTTTTTCATTGAAGTCCCATTTTTCCCCTGAAAGATTATACTCAGTTTTTCTGGGTATGTGATTCTTGGCTATGGTACCAGTTCCTTTGCCATCCAGAATAACATATTCCATGCCCTCTGGTCTTTTAATGTAGATTCTGCTAGATCTTGTGTGATCCTTATTGTAGCTCCGCAGTATTTTAATTCCTTTTTTCTAGCTGTTTGCAATATTTTCTCCTTGACCTGGGATCTCTGGAATTTGGCTATCATATTCCTGGAAGTTTTCCTTTTGGGATCTCTTTCGAGAGGTTATCAGTGGATTCTTTCAATTTCTATTTTACCTTCTGCTTCTAGAATATCAGGGCAATTTTCCCTGACAATTTCTTGGACGATGATGTCTAAACTCTTATTTTAGTCATGATTTTCAGGCAGTCCAATGATTTTCAAATTATCTTTCCTGGATCCATTTTCCAGGTCAGTTGTTTTTCCAAGGAGATATTTCACATTGCCCTCTATTTTTTCATTCATTTGGATTTGCTTTATTGTGTCTTGGTTTCTCATAAAGCCTCTAGTTTCCATTGGTTCAATCCTAATGTTTAGGCTATTATCTTCTTCAGAGAGCTTTTGTATCTCCTTTCCTCTTTGGCTTTTCAGGATGTTGACTGTTTTCTCATGACTCTCCCACATTGCTCTCATTTCTCTTTCCATTCTTCATATCTCTCTAAGTCTTCCTTCTATCTCTCCTACTTTCTCTTCAAAGTCACTTTTGAGTTCTTCCATGGCCTGAGACCAATTCATATTTTTCTTGGAAGTTTTGGATGTTGGGGCTTTGACTTTGTTATTATCTTCTTCTGAGGGTATATTCTGGTGTACTTTCCCTCCCAAAAAAACTCTATATAGTCCACTGCATTCTTTGCCTACTCATCTCAACCCAGAAGCAGATAGATGTCTGATTGAAATCTGATTCTCTATAGTCAGAATCTTGGCATGCCTGTGCCCCTCTCCCACTGGGCTGACACCACTAGAGTCTGCCCACGGGATCAGAATCTGGGCACTTCACCCCAACTCCAGCAGAGGCCACAGCTACTTCACCCAGACCAACCACTGAACACCCTCATTAGTATGTGAGCTGAGCCTCAGAAGAAGCCATTGGCACCAAAGGCTCTGAGGCCCTGAAAGCATTGTCTGTTCCAGGATGGGTCTGCACTGCATACCAATCTCCTCTGTCCATTAGCTGAGTTCCAGAAGCAGCTGCTGCCATAGTTGAGTCAGAGGTTCCCAAGGCCTGGTTCCCTGAGGCTAGGGCTTGATCCTCTCAGCTTGCTCCACTCTCACCCTGGTACAGCAGACCTTTCCTGCCAAACCTCTAAGTTGTCTTTGGTTGGAAAATTATTTCAGCCTGTTCTTTTTTTGTTTCTGCTACTCCAACAATTGTCCTACAGCATTATTTGAAGGTATTTGGAAAGGTTTGGGGGAGAGGTCAGGGAAATCACTGCCTTTCCTCTGCCGTCTTGGCTCTGACCCCCCATGAAGGAAACTTTCTTTTCTTTTTGTTCTTTTTAAAAAAATTTTGGTGAGGCCATTGGGGTTAAGTGACTTGCCCAGCATCACACAGCTAGTAAGTGTCAAGTATTTGAGTCCAGATTTGAACTCAGGTCCTCTTGAATCCAGGGCCAGTGCTCTATCCACTGCACTACCTAGCTGCCCCTCCAAGGAAACTTTCCATACAGGTATATACAATGAGCAAGTGGTATGGGTTGTTCAAGGAAAACTAATATCTCTGTTATGAGGGCTACCAAGCCCTTTTCAGGGCTTTTGGTATCCACTAGCCACCCAGTTCTCACCTGTGGCTCTAAGGAACTATAGCATGCTCAGCAGCCATACCCTTACAAAATCTTCTTGCTTGTTAGGCTAAATGAGATTGAGTGTAATAGATAGGCTCATCAGTGAGTTAAGAGGGTTGTCTACCACAAGCACATGAAAACTTCAGCGGAATAGGTAGATGTCAACATTTTGTTTCAGTGGGCTATGAAGGTGCTAGAAGCAAGCTCTGTGGAGTGCTTAGAGCTTGGTCAGACACCAAAGACACCAACATCATCTATTGCATCCAGGTGCATTGAAAGTTGTCTTGACACTGGACTTCAATGACTTGGGAAGGGAGAGTAAGGCTAACCACTATGTGCAACTTTGCTTTACTTAAATCCAATGTGCATCTGATTAATTTTAATAATTAATTTAATTTATACTGGCATTAGTACAAAAGGCACTACCCATACCATTTTACTATTTCATTATTTTATTATTTAAAAATTTTGTGACCATTACCATAATTTTATAATTTTATTATTTTACTATTCATCTATTTTATCATTTATCATTTTACTATTACTATTTTAAGATCTTACTATTTTTTCTACTTCAAAGTACTGTGGCTATGATCTAGTGATGGAGCAACAGGTGTGGATATACTGGTAGCTATAGTCACAACTCTGCCCAAAGATGACCCAGATCATAGGGTCTTCTCACTGAACTGAAGCAACATTGGGATTTGGCAGCTCCATGTGTCTGACCAGGTTCTTATTGACTAAACTGCTCACCTTCTGGAATGAGAAGGGGGTTAGAAAAGGTGCCCAAAAAAGCATTTGCTTCACATGACCCAACCTTGACCTGCTTACCATGACAGGCAGGGAATCAATCCTGTGGTCAAAAACCAAAAATACATTAAAAAAAACTGTCATAAAGGTGATTCACATTGAATTTGTGCATGCTAATGGATAACAAGAAAACCAGTATACCTGAAAGATAAACGGCTCTTCTTGCCAGACAGCTCAGAAGGTATCTCATGCAAATAGTAACTCTAAGTGAAAGAAGGTTAGCAAATGAAGACTAGCTTACAGATTTGGAGGCTAAATGCACTGTGACCACTGGGAGTACTGTAAAACTGGACTAGGTTTTAGAATAAAAAAAATCTTGTCAATAAACTTATATGCTTCCCAAAAGGAATGAATGATAGGTGTATGACAATGTGATTGCCACTTGAATCTCCACTGGAAAATTTTCAAACATCAGGATTGATTTGATGAAAATGATGTGCAAATTCAATAGATAATAAATAAAAAATGAAAACCCTACAGGTCTACCAGCAGCATAACCATCCATCTCTAAAAAGGAAGCATTAAATTATATCAAAATTATAGTGCAATTAAAGCTTTGAGAGATTAAGGACTCTTGTCTCAGCAAGAAGGCAGATGACATTCAGTTTTACACTGATAGTAACAATCCAAAGTGTATTTATGATGCCCTGATGACCATTTATAGGGCAAAGATCTTTGATACATCTTAATTGCTCAATGACGATGGAGTCATACTGATCAGTGATAAGGACATGATCCTGAAAAGATGAGCTAAACACTATCATAGTTTTCTCAACAGACCCATTATCAACCAGTGCTGAAGCAGCTCACCATTTATGTCAGACTGAACTCAATCCCTCTCTGGCCAAACTTCCAAATGAAGAAGAGGTTTTGAAGGCTCATCTGGTGTGGCAAAATGTCTCATGCTGATTTCATTCCACCTGAGATTTAAAAGGAAGAGGGCCCACTGCTTACACAAAAGCTGACTGAAATCTTTCTGGTTATGTGGAAATTGGAAGTTATCCCCCTGGAGTTCAAAGATGCTTCCAATGTCCATCTATATAAAGGAAATAGGTGACAACCACAGGGTGGGTCTCTCTCTCTTAGTCATTTCTGACAAGATTCTCATCAAACTCCTCCTTAATCAACTGATCCTTCACCTAGAAGATGGTCATCTACTAGAAATCCAGTGTGATTTCAGAAAGGGCCAAGAAATGACCAAAATGATGTTTTATTCCCAACAACTACAGGAGAAATGTTAAGAGCAGAACAGAGGTCTGTATGCAATGTTCATTGACTTAATCAAGCCATTTGATACTGTTAGTCTCAAAGATCTATGGAAGATCATGAAGAAATTTGGTTGGCTAAAGTTCAAAATTTTTGTACACCAGTTTCATGAAGGCATGCTTACATGGGTTCTGCATAATAGATGATGATTTCACACCTTTCTAGTTACTAATATATTGAAGCAGAGCTATGTTCTTGTTCCCATGCTTTTTAGCATAATGTTTTCAGTGATATTGTCACATGCCTTCAAAGAGGACAAAAATCTCATTGTGGTTAACTACCTCACAGCAAATTATTTAACTTAAAAAAGACTACAATCCAAAACTAAAGTGGAGGGAGTCTTGGTGTGTGACTTTTTGTTCACAGATGATTGTGCACTTAATACACCCTCTGAAGCTGTGATGAAAGATTAAGGATCAAGTCTCTGCTACTTGTGCTAATTTTGGCCTAACAATTAACACCAAGAAAACAGACGTCCACACCATCCATATGTTGAACCATACAACAAATGTAGAAATTTGGAATGTTGTGGAAAAGTTCATTTGCCTTGGCTTTCTAGGGATTTATATATAGATGATGAGATTGACCCAAGCATTGCCAGAACTAGTTCAGTGGTTCAGAGGTTCTGAAGAAAAGTGTGAGAAATAAGAGGTATCAGACTGCCTACCAAACTGAAGGTCTACAGAGCTGTTGTGCCAAATTCATTGTTCTATGTCTGTTAAACCATAATGTAGTCTCTCTGCATTATGCCAAAAAATTGAACTATTTCCACTAGAATTGTCATAGGGAGATTTTACAGATCACCTGAGAACATAAGGTATCAGATATTGAGGTCCTTTCTCTATCTGAGCTGTTAAGCATTCAAATTCTACTTCAGAAAGCAAAACTCCAATGGACTGGCCATGTTGTTCAAATATCAAATGTATCCTTGCCCCAAAAGACTTATGGAGAACTTTCACAAGGCATGCACTCACATGGTGGTCTGAAGAAGTGATGCAAGGGCACTCTCAAGGTCTCTCTGAATAACTCTGGCATCAATTATGATACATGAAAGATACTGGCAAAGGACACCCAGCATGGCATGCCAACATCAAAGAAGTTACTGTGCTCTATTAAAAAAGCAAAATTGTGGTAGCTCAAAAGAAATGTGAGATGTGTAAATTTAGTGACATCTCCCTCCCAAATAGTCACGTAGACAACTTGTGCCTGACTTGTAGAGCTTTCTGAGCTCATATTGGTCTGATCAGCCACAGTTAGACACACTATACCTTAACCCCAATATTGTGATGCCATTTTGGTCCTCTTTGAGCATGAAGGACAAACAACAGGTAATTAATGTAAAGACTTTGCAGGAATGAAAAAGTAGACATACAGATCATTATTGATGTTCTCTCAATTACTATTCCCCCAATAGGAATATCATCATTTTTTCTTTTCCTCAATCATTTAGTATTTCCATGTTTCAAGAATTATTCTCTCCTTGCCCTTGAAATAGCATTGATTTCTTTTGCATTTACTTGGTGTAGTCCTTTGCATTTACTTCATCTTCTTTTATAGTATTTACATCATTTCAAATGACATATTGGTGACTGAAATTACATACAGTACAAATGTGATACGTTATCATACAACCATAAATTTAGACTTGGAGGGAACCTTAGAGGTAGGTCATCTAATCTCATGCTCTCATTTTACTAAGTCACAGAGAGAAATTAAGTCACTTGACTAATCTCATAGATGGTTTAACAGATGTGGGATTTGAACCCAAATCCTTTGACTCCAAATCTAACACTCTTTAGTGCATTAGGCTATTTCCCTCGATGAAAAAAATACTTATAGAACTGTTTATGGGAGTGTCTACTATTTTTGGTCTTTTGGTTTGTTTTACTCTTCTAATGACATTGATATGATTTGGCTTCAGAGGGTCTCAATCAAGTTTTGCGCAAATTCTTTTTCCTTTCATTGTTTCTTGATATTTTATGAGATGGCTCTTTTCATCATCTTTCACTCTGTTCCTCTGTATCACTGTGTGAATACATTCATATTCTAAATCAATGTGGTTTTTCTATCTTCATTTGGCAAGGAATTGAGTGTTTGCTGCCCAAAGTAGGTTCTGAGCTCCTTTTACCTCCCTAAATACTGGGATTTCTTTAAAATTGTCAAATCCTATGATATAATAATCTTTTCTATCAATGTGTTTATCCATATTCATTTTTTCAGCATCAATTATGTGTCTAAGTGGGTCAGGCTATATATTTTGATCTCTATCATTCTGATTTGGTGTTGAAGTTGACCTTTGCTTTAGTGAGTTGATACACAGTTGTAGCTGATTCAAATGATTCCTACTCCTCTGCACAAATCCTCCACTTCAGTGAGACTGAATAGACATGCTTTTGCATCCCCACCTTTGAATTCACCCTCTTACTTAACCCGTAATATTCTCCCTCAAGCTCTCTTCCTTTTCCTCTCTATGATGCTGCCCAACTTTAAGTACCATCTCCTTTGTGACACTTTTCCTAATGGCAGCCATTAGTGATCTTTTCCTCCTCTGAATTCTTATAACATCCATTTTCTATTCCACTCACTGGGAACAACTTCAAAGATTTTTCTTCTTGTATGTATATGTTCACAACCACATAATCTTAGGAGTAAAAATAATTACATAGACATCTTTTGTAGTCTTTACCCACTCAAAGCCTAGCATAGGACATTTATGTGTTTATTTATTAATAGTTAAAAGTTTTTTCCCCCCTGATTGCATATACATAGATTTCCTATCCTATCCAAAATTTCCTAATTCTTCTGATTAAATATGTACTCTTAGGAGAGGAACATTCTGGTCTTCTCTGATAAGAAGGATGTAAAAGGCTAAAAATCAACACTAGCCTTCTTTTTGTTTTGAACTTTTAATGATAACTATTCTCAGAACTGGATTTATTTTTTAAATAAAATTTAATTTAATTTTAATTAATTTATTTAATTATTCATTCATTTTTACTTATCTATTTATTTATCTACTCATTCATTCATTCTTTTGTTTGTTTTTGTGGTGGCAATTTTTTTCGTTTGTTTTTTGTGTGGGGCAATGAGGGTTAAGTGATTTGTCCAGGGTCACACAGCTAGTAAATGTCAAGTGTCTGAGGTTGGATTTGAACTCAGGTCCTTCTGAATCCAGGGTCAGTGCTTTATCCACTGCTCCACCTAGAAATGGATTTATTTTTGTGAAATTAAAAAAAAGTTTTTCTTTTTAATTTAATGAAATATTTAAAGAACAACAAAATATATTATACATGCAAAAAATAAACAAATAAATAAACAAATAACATTTACTAGGCATAACTCTGCCCTAGGTACAAACACAACTTCCCATAACTAATTGCCATTCTCCCATGGAACTAACAGCTTGTTGCTTTTGGTTAGCCAAAACTTTTATCATTTATTTTTAATTTTGTTTTCTCAAGTACATGTAAAAGCAATTTTTTTTGGTGAGGCAATTGGGGTTAAGTGACTTGCCCAGGGTCACACAGCTAGTAAGTGTTCAGTGTCTGAGGCTGGATTTGAACTCAGGTACTCCTGAATCCAAGGCCAGTGCTTTATCCACTGTGTCATCTAGCTGCCCCCTAAAAGCAATTTTTAACATTATTTTTTTAAAATTGCACTGTCAATTCTCTCCTTCCCTCCTTCTTCTTTCCCCTCCTTTATAAGGCAAGTGATTTGCTATAGATTACATATGTGCAGTCATGCCAAACATATCCTATATTAGTCATGTTGCAGAAAAACACACAAGTAAAATACAAAAAAAATTTAATTGGTTCATTTTCTGGAGGTGTATAGCATTTTTCTTTAAAAGTTTGTTCTAATTGTTTTGGATCATTGCATTGCTGAGAATGGCTAAGTCATTCATAATTGATCATCATATGATATTATTGTTATTATGTATGATGTTTTAAGTTTGCATCAATTCATATAAGGCTTTCCAGGTTTTTCTGAAAGCATACTGCTCATCATTTCTTATAGCACAATAGTATTCCATAACAATCATATACAACATCTTTTTCCATCCATTTCCCAATTGATGGACATCCCCTCAAATTCCAATTAATTGCCACCATGAAAAGAGCTGCTAGAAATATTTTTGTACATATAGATTCTTTTCCTTTTTCATTTGATTTCCCTGGGATATATACCTAGTAGTGGCTTTTCTAGGTCAAAGAGTATGTGCAATTTTATAGCCCTTTGTGCATAGTTACAAATTGTTCTCCAAAATTGTTGAATTATTTCACAACTCCACTAATGGTGCATTACTGTCTCAATTTTTTCACATCAACTCCAACATGAAACTTTCCTTTATTGTCATTTTGATCAATCTGATGTGTATAGTGGTAGATCAGTCTTGTTATAATTTGTACTTCTCTAATCAATATTGATTCAGAGTATTTTATATGGATATAGATAACTTTGATTTATTCTTCTGAAAATTGGATGTTCATATGCTTTGATTATTTATCAGTTGGAGAATGATTTGTCTTATAAACTCATTTAGTTATATATTGTTAAGGCTAAAATTCTAGCTAAACTGTCTAAAATATCTAATGAGTGGTCGCCAATAAATTTATAAGCTTTAGCAAGAGTTAGGCTTTTAAGCATTTATTAAGTAGAATAAGAATTTGGTAAAGAGAGAAAGAAAGGCCTACATTCATCTATTTAAAAGGGAGAGCACATTTCTAGCTCCCTTCTCCACTGGAGTCCTCAGGAAAAAGTGTGAGTCAGAGTGCCAGGCTCCCCCTTCCTCCTCCCACCAGCAAACGTCACTTCCTGACGCCAAAGAAAAGAAGCATGGTCTTGCCCTCAAAGACCTTCCTTTCATGGCAGAGCTTTTCTATAGTAAGTCTCCAGCAGGTGGCATCATTCCAATCATTTATATATATATATATATATATATATATATATATATATATATATATATATATATATATATATATATACACACACACACACACAAACACATATATATACATATATACATACATACATACATACCACATACATATACATATACATATGTATGTATGTAAAAAGAGAGAGAGATGAAAAATGAATCTCTATTATAGAAACATGATGTACTTTTTTCCAGTTTCCTGCCTTCCTTATAATCTTGGCTGCATTGATTTTGTTTATTTAAAAAAAAAAAAACTTTTTTGCTTGATGCAACCAAAATTATCCATTTGACATGTTGCAGTGCTATTTATCTTTTGTTTAGCCATAAAGTCTTCCCTTAACTATGGATGTGACAGGTAAAATATTCTATGCCCTTCCCCCCAATTCGCTCATGATATCACCCTCTTTGTGAAAATAATGTACTCATTTTGACCGTATCTCACTATACAGAGAAGATGATGGTCTATATCTGGTTTCTTCCCAGGTGCTTTTTAGTTTTCCCAGCAATTTTTGTCAAATAGTTAATTTTCATACACCAAAGAATGGATCTTTGTATTTAACAAACACTAGATTACTATAATCATTTACTATTATGTATTGTCTACCTAATCTATTCCACTGATCCACCACTCTACTTCTCAGCCAGTAGCAGATTGTTTTGAAGATTGCTGCTATGTTATACAGTTTGAGATCTGGTATTCCTAGGCTATGATATTCATTCACCTTTTAAAAATTGATTCTATTGATTTTTTTAGCCATAACTTTTGAAGTTGAAGGTGGAATACCATCAACTTTATTAAGACAAAGAAGTAACCAGAAACACATAATGGAAATCAATAAGTTCTAGGACATCATCTTCATCTTATATAGAGAAATCAAAATCTGCTAATGAAAAATGGAAAAGAACTTATTCTTTTTTAATTTTATTTTTCTCTCAATTCCATGTAAAGATCTTTTTTGAGTTCCAACTTTTTCTCTCACCCTGCCTTCCCTTCCCCCTCCTGATGCAAGCAAGGAATTTTATATAGGTTATATATTAAACTCATATTAAACATATTTTCATATTAATCAGAACAAAATAAAAAACAAGAAAGAATAAACAAATAATAATAATAATAAAACAACAACAACAAAAGTGAAAATTGTATGCTTCGGTCTGTATTCAGACCGTATTCACATTCTGAATGTGGGAACAATTTCCCACTATAAGTCTTTAAGCATTGTCTTGGATTATGGTATTACTGAGAAGAGTTAAGTCTATCACAGTAGATCATCAAAAAATTCTGTTGTTACTGTGTACAACGTTCCCTTGGTTCTCCTCATCATTCAGCATCAATTCCTATAGGTCTTTCCAGGTTTTTCTGAAATCCATTTGTTCATCATTTCTTACAGCACAGTAATATTCCATCACCTTCATATACCACAACTTGTTTAGCCATTCCCCAATTGATGGGCATCCCCTCAATTTCCAATTCTTTGCTACCACAAAAAGAGCAGCTATAAATATTTTTACATGTGGGTCCTTTCTCCTTTTTTATGATCTCTTTGGGATATAGATATAGTAATGGTATTGCTGGGTCAAAGGGTATGCACAATTTCATAGCCTTTGGGGCATGGTTCCAAATTGTTCTCCAGAATGGTTGGATCAGTTCACAGCTCCACCAACAATGAATTAGTGTTTCAATTTTTTCACATCTTGTCCAGCATTTATATTCTTCCTATGTAGGGATGCAAACATTTTAATCTTATTGAATAACATGGTTCCTACCCACCCTTTTTACCTTTTCTTGTGTCTCTTGAGTCTGGTATTTTAGATTGAATTTTCTATTCAGTTATGGACTTTTCATTAGGAAAGTTTTAACTTACCCTATTTCATTGAATGTCCATCATTCTCCCTGAAAGATTATGATTAATTTTGCTGGGTAGTGCATTCTTGGTTGTAATCCTGATCCTTTTTTTTTTTTTTTTTTTGCGGGGCAATGGGGGTTAAGTGACTTGCCTAGGGTCACACAGCTAGTAAGTGTCAAGTGTCCAAGGCCGGATTTGAACTCAGGTACTCCTGAATCCAAGGCCAGTGCTTTTTCCACTGCACTACCTAGCTGCCCCCTAGTCCTGGTCCTTTAATGTTGAAGCTGCCATGTTGTGTGTAATTCTTAATATTGTTCCTTGATATTTAAATTGTTTCTTTCTGGCTGTTCACAGGATCTTCTCCTATACTTGATTGTTCTGGAATTTAGCTATGATATTCCTTGGCATTTTCTTTTTGGGGTTTCTTTCAGGAGGTAATCAGGAAAGAACTTGATTCTATATGAATTTTATAGAATCAAAGGAGTTCATGGAAGATCACAAGTTAATCTTGAGTTACTAATGTGCCATTTTCAATTAAGAAACATCCATGACAACAAAACAAAGAAATAGGAACACAGAATGTAGTAAATTATCAAGATTGAATTTTATAATTATTTTCTAAATGATATTTATTTTTATATCATTAAAGGAAAGTAGAATAACACCTGTTAGAAAAGGAAAGGTAACTGGGGATAAGCAATATGAACAAAGGAAGAATGAAAAGTGACAGCAATTGCATTCGATGGACAATATTCCATTTCATTAGACTTCTGGATGAAAAGGAAAAGTCTGCCCATTTAAAACATTCTGGACAGTCTGTAAAGCATAAAAATGCCTACTAAATGAATTTTTGAATTTCCATCTCTGGAGATGTTTAATAATTTTATAGAGAGAATGACTTAATACCTGGATGAATTTAAGGGCTCTTGACAAAAATTAAGTAAATGAATGATAGATATAGAATAAATGTATAGGTAGGTTAGATAAAGATATGAATATAGTTACGGATATGGATATACATATAGATAGACATGTCTATATATATGTCTATATTTATAGACAGAGAGAGAGAGGGAGACAGAGAGAAAAGAGAAACAGAGGTGGCCTTTATAACCCCAATTATTTATCTTTGCAATGAAAACTCAGTGGACATGATTCTATTATTCATCTATAATTGCCCTACCTGTAGAAGATGCTAACAAAGGCAAAAACATTATCATTATAAATACTTCATCATGTCTTTTCTTAATGTCATATGCTCTTCTAGTTTTTAGATTGTAAGAACTGTAATGATTGTGAAAGTCTCAAAGATTCAATCTGAACAAAACTGATCTGCACTTGCATATATGGCCTGAAAGTATTAAAATATCAATAATGATTTTTCAATATAACTCACTAATTTCCATTTGAAATCATGAACAAGAGAAATTATTCTATATGGCAATTCTGGCATAGAAGGAAACAGTATGGACTTTCAGTCAAAAGACCTGGGTTCAAATTCACTTCTGTCACTTAATACTTCTGTGTAATTTACTAAATTTTAGTTTCTTCATCAATAAAATAAGGGAGTTGGATTAAATAACCAATAAAGTCCTTTCCATCTGTAACATGCCCTGATCCATTTTTCTTATTTTTCATTGACTATTCTTACCGGAAACCAAATTTTTTAAATTATGTTCTATGGTTGTTGAGTTCATATTAATTTTTTTCATTCTTATTTTTATTTATACTTTGTAAATACACACATACATATACACATACATATACATGTATAATTTTCAAATTGAGACAGACCTTGCAACATAATGTGTCTTTATATAGTTCTGTTCCACCCACTCAGAAGAAAACAATTCATGAACATAGAGTTTAAAATATATCATAGAATTCATGCTTCATGCTGTGCCAAGTTAACACAATCAGAACACATCATTTGCATTAATATACAGAGTTAATGGACTGATATAAGGAATTCATAAGATTATAATCTCAAATGATAGAGTTTATATATATACACACATTTATGTGTTTATATGCATACATACATACACACATATACATATGCATACACATATATATTTGTGTGTATATGTATATATGCATGCAAATTAATCTGAGAAGTAAGTTTAAGTCCATATATGAAATAAAATAATCCAAGAAAGATAAATGAAATCAAGTAAGTCCATAAGCACATATATATGTCATTCATTATTTATTAAGTTAAGTCAATAATACAATTTTCTTATTGATAGCCAGAATCTATGACATTCATAAAGAATCTACTTCAATGGCTTATTTTATTTTTGAATATAATATTTTAATCAAATTTCTTAAAACAATTAAGCATTGTTGCCTAAAGAGTTAAATTTTAGGGGAGTAATTTGTTATATAAATTGAAACAGAGACAAAGAGACAGGAAGAAAGATAGAAATAGAGGAGACAGACCTAGCTAGGTAGATGGATGGATGGATAGATAGATAGACAGATAGATGAAAGATATATACATAGATACATAAAGAGATATATAGATACAAAGAGAGATAACATTAACTAATTAGCAGGTTTATTTTAATTTTGAAATGTATTCCTTAAAATTATGTAATTCAGAGCATTTTTAGCATAACTTTGACCCATTATTGGACAATGGGGAATGTTAATCATTTGAAGCCATTCTAAAGCACAAGCTATGCATTACCTATATAATTAAAGGAAAAGAAACATAAAGAAGGGAATAGAAGGAGCAAAGATATATGACAGGAAATGTTTAACATAATGTCTTTGTAATAGTAGTTTGAGAGAGAGATCTATTTTCATGCAATAATCAGAACTCAAATTTTGTATTAATTTTGAAACTGATAATTTTAACTTCTTCATTCTTCATTACATGCCTCAATCGATTAAAAAATACTACACACCTACTGTGTGACAGACACTAAGGATGTAATTCTAAAGAATGCAACAACCCCTACTTTCAAGAAACATATTTTAATGGGGGGAAAAAAGCATGTGTATTGGTATTTATGAAATAAATATAATGATTCAAATAAAAACAATGTTATAAAAGAAAAGGTACTTAGGGAAGGAGGGTACTATAAGTTTGAGGTATCAGGAAAGGTTTTATAGAGAAGATGGTGCTTTAGCTGCATCTTGAAGGAAAATAATTCTTTGAAATGAAAGTGAGGAGGCTTTGTTTTCCAGGCCTGAGGGACAACCAAGGCAAAGGTATGCAATCTTAAATTCATGAAAACACAGGGAGGATGGAAAGGTCTGCAGCAGCCAGATTTTGAGATTTGATAGGGTTGGGAGAAAAGATTTTGAATTCTAATTTGGGTATATTGAATTTAAGTTGAATTTGGGATACCTGGTTTGAAATATCCAAAAAGAAAATGGTGATGCAATACTAAAGGCTTGCAACCTAGATATCATTATTGATTTTGCACTATCTCTCACCTCTCTGCCTCCACACATAATCTGTTGCCAAAGACTGTCAATTTCACCATTTCAACAACTCTTGAATACTCTCCCTTCTCTTTTGTGATAAAGCCATCAGCCTAATGCAGACCTCTTCACCTCATGCCTCACTATTGCAATAGCCTACTAGTTGCTCTGCCTCCCATAATTCTTTACCCACTCTAGTATATTCTTCATTCAACCATTAAAGTGATTTTTTTGGAAGTAGAGGACTGACTATGTTACAATCATATTTAACAAATGCCAGTGGTAACCTATCACTTCTAGGAACTAATACAAAAGCTATTTGGTTTGCAAAGTCCTTCATAATTCATCAGCCACATTCTTTTCCACTCTTTACTTTCCCACTCTGCTCCATGTCCTATGCAATCTAGTGACATGGACCTCTTTGCTGTTCTTTGAACAATGCACTCCTCCTGACTAGGCATTTTCACTGGCTTTCTGCCATGTCTGCCATGTTCTCTCTCCTCCTTTCTGGTCCCAGATTCCCTGTATTCCTTCAAGTACCAGCTAAAAGCTGACCTATAGGAAGCTCTTCCCAATCCCTTTGAATTGTAGTACTTCCTTTCCATTGATTATTTCCTATTTATCCTGTATAAACTTGTTTATAGACAATTGTTCGCATATCATCTCCACCATTAGATTGACAGCTTCTTCAGGGAAGGTATCACCTTTCTTTGCATTCTCAGTACTTGGCACTGTGCTTGGCACATAGGAAACATTTAATAAATGCTTATTGACTGACAAGTTTAAGCTTAAGAGAGAGATAAAGGGTAATTATATGAATCTAGGAGTCATATGAATCTAGATGAAAATTAAACCCATTGAAACTAATGAGGTCATTGAGAGTATGTAGGGAGAAAAAAGGGCCCAAGGAAGAGCCTTAGTGAGCAGACCAAGTTAGCCTATATGATAAGAGTAATGAACCAGAAAAGTCAACCTGAAAAGCTATTAGATAAGGAGAAAAAGAATAAGAAAGAAAAGTGAAGTAGTGTCCTGGTAAAAACAACCAATTGTATGATACTTTTAAGTTCAATATATCATCAATATTTTCCCCATCATTTTCTTAAGTCTAGGCAATCAACAAAATAATGAATCAAGCCCTGATTTCTAGCATATGTCTGAGGTAAAAACTGGCTCAATGAGCCAGTTTAAGCTGGCTGTAGCAGAAACCTGGAGTAATGTTACCAAAACACTTGGGAGTAAAGAGTATCTAAGTTAATAATATTATATAGTATGTAGGGCAAAATATGATGAGAATTGAGAAAATACCATCAGATTTGGCATTTAAGAGATTATAAGGGGGCAGCTAGGTGGCACAGTGGATAGAGCAAAGTACCTGATCCAGTCTCAGACACTTAACACTTACTAGCTGTGTGACCCTGGGCAAGTCACTTAACCCCAATTGCCTCATTAAAAAAAAGAGAGAGAGATTATAAGTAACTTTATTGAGAAAAGCATTAGTAAAAGAATGAGGTCAGGAGCCAGTTTGCAAAGGGTTGTTTGAGGGAGTGGAGAGAAAGTGGAAGAAAGTTGCCTAATTAGGTTTTTCTAGTAGTTTGGAGGTTAAAGGAAAATAGATCTAGGATAAAAGTGTACAGGAAGGTTTAGTAAAGGTATGGTTTTCTATTGGTGTCATTTGTTTGTTCTTAAGGTTTTGATGAAATGAATGCATTTGAAGGCAATAGGAAAGGAACCAATAGAGAGAGGCTGAAGATTTAAGGCAGGGTGGGATTGTGGATGCAAGTGATAGAAAAGATGGGAGTGAATGGCATCAAGCATACAAGTGAATATGGTCCCATTCTTTAGTGAGAAGAACCAACATACTGTCAGAGACTGAGAGAAAGGAAAAGAAAGTTTAAAAAATGGTTTCTGTAGGTTTGGAGATGAAGAAAAAGAGTGAAGAGGAAGTTTATGGTACATAGCTTCGATTTTGTCAGTGAAGTAAGGAGGTA
The DNA here is from genome assembly GCF_019393635.1 of Dromiciops gliroides. NCBI lineage: Eukaryota > Metazoa > Chordata > Mammalia > Microbiotheria > Microbiotheriidae > Dromiciops > Dromiciops gliroides. Next base: position 451,115,294 of record NC_057861.1, on the reverse strand, counting down.
ATGTTCTTAGCTAAGAATGTGGAGAAAGAAGGCAACTTACGAAACTTAAGGTGGATATAGGTTTGGAATAGCTATTGTGAGGAATTAAGAAATGAAGTGAAATAAAAGGATGCCCTTACTGCATTGAGGGCCCAGTTGAAGTTGGATAACGTGAATTTATAGTGAACACCATCTTCAAGGTTCTGTTCAGCAGCATGTGAGTAGGTGTGGAAGAGACAGATAGTGGGAATTATTTAGGTCTGGGAATTAATAAGGGATGAACTGTAGTTCATCAGGAGAAATGTTGAGTTGAATTATTTAACTCTAGATTGAAATTGGGAAGGGAAGAAAGTAAAGTTAGAGCAAAAGTATTAAATAAGTACTGAGAGAACAGGGACTGGAGTTTATGGTGAGGGAGAAGAATAGCTAGGTATGTGAGGATTGAGGTATAGGAAATGATGGAATTTGTGATGGAGGTTGCATTCACATAGAGAACTGGCATAATGTTTTTTGGGTTTTTTGTGGCATAATGTTTTACTAAGAAAATGAAACATTTATAGGTATTAGTAATATGCAGGAATTTGATTATCTCTGTCTGTGCCTGAGGTTGAATGAAAAGAACAGGCCTTGCAATTTAAGGAAATTGAGTAACTAGGAGGTTGGGATGTTTTAGAAAACACTAGCATACATAGTGAGGTCCCTGGATATAAGTGCAGGAGTTCAGCAGGTATGTCTCCATCTCTTGCTTCTTATAGCCTCATTATTTATTACTGACCATGCCTTTCTTCTTCATGGTCTTTCTCTCCTTGAATTCTTAGACAACTGATTTTCCTGGTTTTCCTCCTACCTGCCAGACCCTTTCCTTCTATATATTCTTCAATGGGTTATTGTGCTATCTTCATAAATGTAAGAAGATATTCCTAAAATCATTTAAATATAAAGATATCCATCACTTTGATGATCTCATCCATATCCATATCTTCTTCTGTGCTGGGGGTCGTTGAACTTTTATTTGATTTTTATCATGAATTTTTTTGGCAGCTAAGTGAAGCCATCACTTAGTATTTTATATTCATTATTGTTTTTATATTCATTATTGAAGGTAATGCTCAATTTCAGCTACATATTAGTAAAAATAAAGATGCAATTTTTCTCTCATCTCAATTCACGGATACAGAGAAATCTATCCACAGACCTCAAAGAGTCCATGAAGCCCAGGTGAAGAGAGAGACCCTGTTCTACATAGAAGACTTCTATAACTATGTTCTCACATCTACTCTAAATAATAGACCCCCATTTCAACATGGATATCTTGTCAATCAATCAACATGCAATTTTTGATCATTGGCTATTTGCTGGAGCATTGACCTAGGTTCTGGGGGTTCAAATACAAATGTGAAAAAGTACTTCCTCTGAAGGAGTTTATGTTCTACTGGGGGATGCCACATTTTCAGAGATAAGTAAACACACAATGTTTCCTTAAACTCAATTAATGCCAAAATGGACCCATCATATTTTCCAACTAATCTGCTAATCCTCTTGACTTTCCAATTTGTGCTAAGGCATTACTTTTCCTAGTCACAAATCCCAAATTTCAGTCATTGAAACCTCCTCCCTCTTTAAATCTCAAATCCAATAAATTATCCTGATCCACTGATTCTGTTTCTGTATTATCCATTGCCATAAGCCTCTCTTCTCCCTTTCCATTTTGACCAGTCTACTTAATGGTTTCATTCTCTCTCTCTCTCTCTCTCTCTCTCTCTCTCTCTCTCTCTCTCTCTCTCTGTCTGGGGAGGGTTAAGTGACTTGCGCAGGATCACACAGCTAGTAAGTGTCAAGTGTCTGAGGCTGGATTTGAACTCAGGTCTTTCTGAATTCAGGTCTGGTGCTCTAGCCACTGCACCACCTAGCTGCCCCCTCATTATCTCTTGCCCAGACTATACCAACACCTTTTGCTGGATCTTCCTACTATTAATAACTCTGAACACTATTATCCATGCTAATTCCTGCTAAATATTCCTGTTTGATATACTACCTTCTATCAGTCCTAATTTTTTTTTTATAAAAAATGAGGTCTAAACCATCTAATCTACCATTGAAGCACAATCTGATCATACTTCTCCAACATTATTGTATATTTTCCTATATCTACCATGTCTGCCAAAGAATTCTAACCTCCATTTCCTAAGCACATCTCTTAGCTTTCTGCCTTTGTTCCTTTCATCTTCCAGCCTTCTCCAATGAGAAGAGTAGTCAAACCTTCCTCTGACTGAGCATTTTGCAGCTTCCTTCTCTTCCTGGGTAAAACATGTCCCTGAGGGACGGTAGCAATGAGTTCAATTTATGTCAACACAAGGCAATTTCTATCTCCTGCTGGCTGCCCCATATACTGAGTGGGATGTGGAGAAAATCCTATGCAAAGAGTAACAAATTTTCCTTTAACTTCAGGCCCTTGTGGTAAAAATTATTTGTGGTAAAGATTAATATTACTGTTTTTAGCTAACTGAATTGGGAGGGGCCATACCTGGCCTACCCCCAAGTTACAAAGGCAGCGTTTGAAGGACCTCCCCTTTTGGGGAAGGGGAGATTGAAAGCTCCCAGAAGGGAGGCAGGCTGCTTCTGGAACGTGAGGGTTTGTCAGGGAACTGGGTCTTTCTGCTTTGGCCCTTGTACGCGTATTTGTGCTCTGTACTTGTGGAAAACCCTAAATACCTTTGAACTAGCTAAACTGGAAAGGGTCTGGGTTAAGCTTAGAGTTAAGAATATCTATCTGTATTTCTATTTTCCTATTTCCTTATCTTTGATTTTTATTAGTTTCACCTTTGTTGTTTAATTAAATACCAAGTAATAAAATCTGATCCTTTTGTGAACTAAAGCTTAGAGGCTCCTTTCTTATTGGCCTGGGAGAAATATTTAAAAAGGGCAGTTCAGAGGGGAGGGTTAAACCTAAAAGGTCCCTCATATTTCCAGGACCGCAATATTAAGGCGAGTCACCCAAATAACACTGTGTATATAAAATTTTGGCCCTTACACCCTCCACCCACTGATACACCTGTACCTTGAGGGAAGAGGAAAGGTGATGGGGAATGGGACTTCTTTCTTCTCCTCTGCAGTTTCATCGTCTACCTCCTGCTGTACCCTCACCTGCCCAACCTCCACCCCTGGGAGGGAAGAGTAGTGAAACTCCATTCTGATCATCTGGTTGTGTGCCTCTTTTCTCATACTCAGTTGTCTCCAGTGTCATCTCCATTTTTCTTTGGGAAGTAGAGTGATGACCTTCACTCAATGATTATTCGAACATCTCATACCTCTCATATCCCAGTGATTCAGAAACCTTGTAAATTATCATCCAAACCCACTTCCCCACTCCCAATGCCAAATCCCTTATTCCTATCCCCTTCAACCTCCCACTCCAAAGGTTCAACCAAACACCACACAACCCTTCCAGTATGCCATACAGAATGCCCGTGTCATAGGCAACAAACTTACCTTCATCCTAAATCTTATTCTCTCCAATTTTTACTAAGTATAACTGAAACCTTGGCTCCCTCCAGTAACACAACCATCCTGGTCACCCTTACCAGTATTGTATGCATCTTCAATTATTCCCCTAGGATCACTGGTAAAGATCATGGAGTTGGAAAATGCCTTGCTTTCCTTTGCCACCAACATGTTTCTCCCCACCTCCATCACTCAGTAACCTCTACTCTTTTGAGGTTCATTCTATTCATATTCAGTACCCAACTAAAATCCAGGTAGCTCTTATCCCCCCTTCCTTCCTCCATGAGTTTGGTACACAATTCAAAGTTTTTTCTTTCCTCCTCTATTCCTGTCTTCATACTAGGGGATTTCAGTATACATATTGAGTCCCTCTCAAACATCCTAACCACTGAGTTCCTCAGCTTACTCACTTCCAAAAGCTACTTTTCCACCCCACCTCAGCTACACACAAAAGTGGTTATACTTTTGATCTTGTTGTCACCCACAAACTACCACCTACCCATTCAAGAATTTTGAAATACCCTTATCTTATTATAATCAGATAAGCATCTCTCTCTCTCTCTCTTCCTTTTTTTATAAAATTATTTTTATCTATAGTGTGACCCTCAATTTCTTAATCCCTCAATTCTCTCCCAGGCTATCTCCCCTACACTAACCATTTTCTCTTCCTTCCTCATCTTGACCACTTGGTGAAAAAATTCAACTATACACTATCCTTTCCTTTTGAGTCCCTGACCCTCTTATATTACCAATTGCTCCCTGCCAAGCCTCAGGCACAGTTCATTCTCATCATTTGCTGACTATATTCCTTCACATGTACTGTTGAATGAAGGTTGGAGACAATCACTCAACCATTCTGACCAGGTCCACTTCAAATTTATATTATATAACCTCAACTATGACCTCACTGTGACTAGGCAATCCTTCTATATCTGCATAATCAACTCACTATCCCACTTTCCATAGCAGCTCTTCCACACCTATTCTTCCATCCTTAGAGCTTCTATGCTTCTCCTTTCCATCCTTTCAGCTGAAGATTTTGACTTATATTTTTTCCCTCCCTCCCACCCATTTCCCCTCCCTAAGGTTGCAAGCAATTTGTATAGGTTATACGTGTGCAATTATGTGAAACATTACCATATTATTCATTTTACATAAAAGGACTCAAGTAAAAAAAAAAGAGAAAATACAAAATAGCATGTTTCAGTCTATGTTCAATCAATATCAGTTCTTTCTCTGCAGGTGGATAGTATGCTTCATCATTAGTCCTTTGGAATTGCCTTGGATCATTGTATTGCTGAAAGTAGTTAAGTCATTCACAATTGCTCATAGAAAAATAATGTTGTCAGTATGAACAATGTTCTCCTGGTTCTGCTCACTTAACTATTCATCAGTTCATATGAGTATTTGCAGGTTTTTCTGAAATCATCTTGCTTGTCATTTCTTATAGTACAATAATATTTCATTACAATCATATACCACAGCTTGTTCAGTCATTCACCAATTGATAGACATTCCTTTGAGTTCCAGTTCTTAGCCACCACAGAGTTACTATAAATATTTTTGTACATTTTTTTCATTAACTCTTTTTCACAGTTACTATTGTTAACTGTTTTTTTTCCATCCTATTCCCTTCACCATGACATTTACTCCATTATCTATCTTCTTTCACCCTATCCCTCCTCAAAAGGGATTTGCTTCTGGCTGCCCCCTCCCCCAATTTGTGCTCCTTTCTTTTACCCCTCCCTCCTTATCCCCTTCCCCTCCTATTTTCCTGCAGGGTCATATAGATTACTCCACCCAATTGGGTGTGTATGTTAATCCTTCCTTGAGCCAACTCTGATGAGATTAAGATCTTTGAGCCTAGTCTGATAAGGTTAAAGTTCATTCACTGCCCTGTTCCTCCTCCATCTTTCTCCCCACTCCATAAGCCCTTTGCTGTTTCTTTCATGTAAGATTTCACCCCATTCAACTTATCCCCTTCCCCCTCCTCCAGTGCATTCCTCTCACCCCTCAATTTTATCCTAAAGATGTCATCGTGGGGCAGCTAGGTGACACAGTGGAAAAAGCACACCCCCTGGACCCAGGAGGACCCCAGCCCAAATCTGGCCTCAGGCAGAAGACACTTATTCACTGCATAACCCCAAGCATGTCACCTAACTCCAACTACCTCACAAAAAGTTAAATAAAAAATAAATACTTTACAAATATATTCCCTTAATAATCAATTCCCATCTGTGTCCTCTGTCTAAATTGATTTCTATCATCTGCCCTAATACTGAGAAAATTCTTATGAGTTAGACATAACAGCTTCCCATGTAGTAATGTATACAGTTTAACCTTTTAACATCCCTCTTAATTTCTTTTTTTCTGTTTATCTTTTTATGCTTTTCTAGGGTCTTATATTTTAAAGTCAAATTTTCAATTCAGTTCAGGTCTTTTCATCACAAATACCTGAAAGCCTCTTTTTCATTGAAGTCCCATTTTTTTCCTCTGGAAGATTATACACAGTTTGGCTGGATAGGTGATTCTTGGTTGTATTCCTAATTCCTTTGCCTTCTGGAATATCATGTTCCACGCTCTCTAATCCTTTAATGTAGAAGCTGCTAAATCTTGTGCTATCCTGACTACAGCTCCACGTTATTTGAATGGTTTCTTTTTGGCAGCTTGCAATATTTTTTCCTTGACTTGAGAACTCTGGAATTTGGCTATAATATTCCTGGGAGTTTTCCTTTTGGGATCTCTTTCAGGAGGTTATCAGTGGATTCTTTCAATTTCTATTCTACCTTCTGCTTCTAGAATATCAGAGCAATTGTCCCAGACAATTTCTTGGAAGACAATGTCTAAACTCTTTCCTTGATCATGGATTTTGGGTATTCCAATAATTTTCAAATGATCTCTCCTGGATCTATTTTCCAGGTCAGCTGTTTTTCCAAGGAGATATTTCACATTGCCCTCTACTTGTTTTTTTTTTTTTTGATTCATTTGGATTTGGTTTATTGTGTCTTGATTTCTCTTAAAGTCATTAGCTTCTATTTGCTCAATCCTAATTTTTAAGCAATTATTTTCCTTAGAGAGCTTTTGTACCTCCTTTTCCATTTAGGCAATTTGGCTTTTCAAGCTGTTGATTTTTTTTCATGACCCTCCTGCATCACTCTCATTTCTCTCCATTTTTTTCCTCTACCTCTCTTATTTTATCTTCAAAGCCCTTTTTGAGTGCCTCTATGGCCTAAGACTAATTCATATTTTGGGGGGAAGCTTTGGATGTAGGAGCCCTGATGTTGCTTTCCTCTTCTGAGGGTACAACTAGATCTTCCTTCTTACTAAAGAAACTTTCTATGGTCCTCAACTTTCTCTGTCTGCTCATCTTGCCTGTCTTTTACTTGACTTTTAACTCCTTAAAGTAGGGCACTGTTTCCGGGCTGCACTGTACCAAGCTTCAGGGGTCCCAGGTGGTATGATTTAAGGAGGTGCAGGTTATTCACTTTCCTAGCCTGTTCCCTGATCCATAGATAAATGCAGGCCATATTGCTAATTAATCAGACAGCAAAACTTTGTGTGCTATGGTTGTTAGCTCTGACGAGCCTGTGACCCTCCCCCACCTTGGCCCCTGCCACTCAGGCTTACTTCCTGGTTCCCAGCATGCATGAAAAACCCAAGTTCTGCCTCAGCACCAGCAGAGACCCCTGGAATCTCCCCCCTGCCAAACACTCAGCCCTCTCACCAGACTGCAAGCTTAGTTACCAGACAACACTGGCACTGGAGTTGATTCAGAGGCTCTGGGGATCTCTTTCCCTGGCTTGGTCTGCCTGGGATTGGATCTCTGTCAGTGTGACTGTGGGGTTGGGCTCCATTCCTGCCTTGGCACAGCAGCCCCCTCCTGCAGGCCTTCTAAACTGTCTTTGGCTGGTAAATGATCTCAGATCATTCTTTTGTGGGTTTCTGCTGCTCCAGGAATTGTCCTATGGCATTATTTGGAGGTTTATTGTAGCGTTTGTATTGTGAGTTCTGAGAAATTGCAGCCTTTCCTCCCACCTTACATTTTTATAGAAAAGAAAATGAGGCCTATTCATCATGAACTCCTTTTCCCTCTTCCTCATTTCATGTCACTCATAATTCTTCTCTCATTATTTCCATAATCACTCCTGTCTCACATGATGAGATGGCCTTACTCTTTGCCAAGGCTAACCCCTCTACTGCTCAAGCAATCCCATTCCTTCTCATCTCCTCCAACAGTTTGCCTCCTCCATCCTCCTCATTTTATCCTTACTCTATCACTTACTTTCAGTCTCATAGTGTCTACTGGCTCATTCTCTAGGGCTTATAAGCATGTCCATGTCCATGTCCTCAAAAGAATTTTACTCTATCCTTTCTTCCCTGCTATCATCCTTTATGTCTTCAGCCCTTTCTGGCTAAACTTGAAAAGGTTCTCTATAAAGGTGCCTCCACTTCCCCTTCTCTCACTCTTATCTTAACCCATTACACTCCAGCTTCATTCTTCTGAAACTGCTCCTTCCTAAATAATTAATGATCTCTTAATTGCCAAAATCAATTGACTTTTCTTAATTTTTGTTTGCTCACCTTCTCTTCCTAGATACTCTTCTTCTCTCTAGTTTTTTTTGAGGGGGAGCAGGGGGCAGGGCAATGAAGATTAAGTGACTTGCCCAGGGTCACACAGACAGCTAGTAAGTGTCAAGTGTCTGAGGCTGGATTTGAACTCAGGTCCTCCTGAAGCCAGGGCCTATGCTTTATCTTCTGTGCCACTTAGCTGATGCCCTCTCTTGGTTTTTGAAACACTGCCCTTTCCTGTTTTTCCTATGTATAGCTTATCCCTCCTTCTCAATCTTTTTTATTGATTCCTCATCCAGATCATGCCTTGTAAATCTCAGTTTCTTATGGAGTTCTGTCCTGCACCTTCTTCTCTTATCCCTCTAACCTACTTCCCTTTGTAATCTCATCAGTTCCTGTGGATTTAATTGTCATCTCCACATGATGATCTCAAATCTACCTATCCTGCCCTACAGTATCTGCTGACCTGCAATCTTACATCTCCAACTACCTTTCAGACATCTCAAACTGGAGATTCAGTAGACATTTTAAACTAAACATGTCCAAAATGGAAAATGCTATCTTTATTTCTAAACCCTTTCCTCTCCCCCCCCCCCGCCCCATCTTTCCTACTATTGTAGAGGGCAAAACCATTCTCCCAGACCCTCAGGCTCAAAACCAAGAAGTCATTCTCAACTCCTCACTATCTCTTACCTCTCCATATCTGATTTGTTGCCAAAGTCTGTTGATTTCACCCTTGCAACATCTCTTGAATATGCTGCCCTCCCTTCCCTTATCACTATCATCACTCTAGCATTGGCCCTCATCACTTCACACCTGGACTATTACAGTATTTGCCTTTCACAAGGCTTTTCACATTCTAGTACATTCTCCATAAAGCCACTAAATTAATTTTCCTAAAGTGAAGGTCTGACCATATCATTCTCCTATTTAATAAACTCTAGTGGCTCCCTATTTCCTCCTGGATCAAATACAATATCCTCTGCTTGGCCTTCAAAGTTCTTCATAACCTAGTCTTTTACTTTTCCAGTCTTCTAAAATCTTACTCTGTCACATATTCTTCAAACCAGTGACTTGCCTTTTTTTGTGTTCCAAGAAAAAGACACTTCCTCTTTTGACTCAAGACATGTTCTCTGGCTGTTCCCCAATCCTGGAGAGCTCTCCCTCTTCATCTCTGCCTACTGGCTCCTTTTAAGTCCCAAATAAATCTCATCTTCTACAGGAAGATTTTCCCAACCCCTCTCAATTCTAGTGCCTTCCCTCTGTTAATTAATTCCTATTTATCTTGTATCTATCTTGAGTTTTATATATATATATATATATATATATACACACACACACACACACACACACACACATATATGCATATGTGTATGTATAAATGTATGTGTATGTGTATGTGTATATGTATAAGTATATGTATATGCATATAGTTTGTTTACTTGTTGTCTCACCAATTAAATTTGAGTTCCTTGAGAGGAGGCACTTTATTTTGTGCTTAGCACAGTTTCTGGAAAATAGTAAGCACTTCATAAATAATGACTGATGCACTTAATCTTTCCTATTCCTTGGGTGACCTTTTCTCACCTCTACAAGTTGAAACCCTCCCCATCTTTTAAGGCTCATGTAAGATGTGAAGTTTTTCATGGAGTCCTCCCTGATCACTATGGCTAAGACTGATTCCAATTTCCTATGAACTTTCACAACACTGTATAACTTTCTTATTAACTTTTGTATCCTAGATTATACTTGGCTTTTTATATGTATTATTTTCCTCCTACTGAATTATAAGATCCTTGAAGGCAAATAACACATATCAATTACTTTTTATCATGAGCTCATATACATTTAGCTAATTCCTTGTGCACAACAGGTATTTAATGAATGTTTTATTAAACTGTATTCAATCATCCATTAAAAACACTTCACATAGAAAACAAACAAAATATTTTATAGTTTCCATATAAGTGTTAGGTTTATTTGGCTTACCTGTGGTCTAGGCAGCAAGGAAATAACCTAGTTTATGAAATTAAATTTAAATCCAATAGACTATATTGGATTTATTTAACATCTGACTTCACCTGAAAGGTACTCAAAGGTTAGTTACACTAGAGACTACTTTTAAAAAACTCAACTTCTTTAAAATGTTTTATGAAATAATAGGGAAACTGACTCTTGGGATCACTGACTTAATGTAAAGTGGTGATCTCAAACTTGGATTTCATTTCTGTTTTAAGTTTGCAGCATTCATCTCAGTATACTACTCCTGTATTGAAAGCTTTGTTTCTCTTCAGAATGACTTTTTGCTTTCTTTATTTATTTGTCTAAACAAAATTACAAATAGATAATTGAGTTTGAGATCCTTCATCTATAGGGTACTGGAAAATTCAGTAGAATATCCATTAATCTTTATTTGAGAGAGAATACTGCTTGGGATGGGGCAGCCAGTTTCTTTCCCCCAAAGAAAAGAGAAACAACACCTTTTGGTCTTGGGTTACTGAAGGCCTAACATTACTCGCTTAGTAGGATGGGCTAGAGCAAGGATGCCTCTCCCTTTCCCAATGCATCCTCACCCTGAGCATGGTCTTCATATATAAGAATTAGCAGGTTAGATGACTCAGAATTGAGATCTAAAAATACCTTGGTAGTGTAGAATACTGAATCAGATAAAATTTTATAGAGATGCAATCAATAAAATGTGAAATAATAATATAAAGGTAGATAATAGTTGGTCTGGGAAATATGTAGTTATTTTAGTGAGTCAACTCAATTTTAGTGAGCTAACTCAATATATGACTCTTCAAAACATTTTTGTATCTCCTTAAATTTCCCATGACTCTTCCTTCTTCTACCCTCTTAATTCAGTACCTTGTCTTATATTTTGCTGAAAAAAATAGTCAATTAACCTAGATGAATGCTCCATTTTTTTCCCCTTCTCATCTCGTATCACCCAGATACCTTCCGTGACTATGTCTGCCTTCATTCCTGCCTCACAAGATGAAATGGCCCTTTTCTTGTCCAAAGCAAATCTCTCCACATCTGCATCATCCAATTCATCCCACTTTTTCCAGGTGATTGATAATTCTATTATCCCTACTCTACCACTTATTTTCAATCTCTCCCTGTCTACTATTTCTCTGTTACTTAAAAATGTGCCCATGTCTCCTCCATTCACAAAAAAAATTTTTACTTGATTCATCCCTACCTATTAACTATCACCCCATGTATTGATTGCCTTTTTTGGTCAAACTTTTTGAGAAGGCTCTCTACAGCAGGTCCCTTCACTTCCTCTCCTCTCACTCTCTTTTTTCTCCTTACACTTTGTGTTCCAACCTCATCATTCAACCAAAACTGCATCCTCAATCCTCATCCTTCTTGACCTCTCTGAAGCCTTTGGAAATTCAAATTACCCTTATCTCATGGATACTCTCTTCTCTCTAGGTTTACATGACACTACTCTTGTAATGACATTTTTTTGTTCTCTTCAAGAACCTATCTGATCATTCCTTCTTAGTTTTCTTTGCTGGATCTTTATCCATGAGGTCACATCCTCTAACTATAAGTGTCTCACAGGGCTCGGCCCTAGGTTCTCTTCTTTTCTCTCTCTGTACTATTTCACTTGGTGATCTCATAATCTCCCATTGATTCAATTATCTCTATGATGATGATTCGCAAACCTACTTATTGAGCTCCAAGTTCTAGCCTGACCTCCATTTTCACAATTTCAACTATCTTTCAGACGTCTTGAATTGGATTTCCCACAGATATTTTAAACTCAGCATGTCCAAAACTGAATTCGGTAACTTTCCCCAAAGACACTCCCCACGTCCAGACACCCTTATTGCTAGAGAAGGCATCACCATTCCCCTAGTCACTCAGTGTCACAATCTAGGGGATATCCTCAAATACTGTTTGTTTTTTCGCATATCCCATATCCAATCTATTGCCAAGGTCTATCAATTTTACCTTTGTAATATCACTTGCATATATCCTTTTCTCTCTTCTGACACTTCCATCATCCTGATGCAGGCCCTCAACACTTCCCACCTGAACGATTTCAAAGCATTGTTTGTTGACCTATCTATCACAAATCTTTCCTCCACTCATCCATCCTCCATTCAGCAACCAAAGTGATCTTCCTAAAGCACAGATATAACCATATCACCCACCTACTCATTACTTTCCAATGGTTTCCTATCACCTCTATGATCAAATTCAAAATGCTTGTCACTTTCTAGACCCTTCTTAGCCTATCTTCTCCTTTCTAGTCTTACATATTATTCCCCCACATATTCTTTGATCCAGGGAAAAGGGCCTCCTTCTTGCTGCTCCTCAAACAAGATATTCCATTTTCCAACTCTGTTCATTTTTTTCTGGCTCTCCCCCATACATGGAATGATCCCCCTTCTCATCTCTTCTTCCTGGCTTCTCTCACTTCCTTTAAGTCCCAGATAAAAATCCCATCTTATACAGGAAGCCTTTCCCAATCTCGCTTTGTCCTTAGTGCCTCCTCTCTGTTGATTATTTCCAAATTGCTGTAACTTGTTTGTACATAGTTATTTGAACATTTTCTCCTCCATTAGATAATTATCTCCTGCAGAGCAAAGATACACCTCTCATTGCATCTCAAGTGCTTAGCACAGTACCTGGCACACAGTAAGCACTAATAATTGTTTACTAAATCTACCACAAGTCCTGAGGCAGATATCAATGGACTATAACATAGAGATAGAAGGGATCTTGTAGTTAATTTAGTATATAAACCTCATTTTAAAGACAAGAAAAATTAATCAATGAAGTTGAATGATCTGCCCAAGGTCCCAAAGGAAGTAAATGAAAGTTAGGAATGGAATCCAAGACCTGGGTCTGCAGATGCAGGCCTTTTTTTTTTTTTTTTGTTGGCAGAGCAATCAGGGTTAAGTGACTTGCGGAGGATCACACTGCTAGTAAGTGTTAAGTGTCTGAGGCTGGATTTGAACTCAGGTCCTCCTGAATCCAAGGGTCAGTGCTTTATCCACTGCACTACCTAGCTGCCTCCCCTCCCAGAACTTCTTTATAATGAAGCTCACTATCTCTAGAATTTTACAGTATGTAGAATCTACAATAAGAATTATACTTCCTCAGTACCTGTAAATAATATGAAATTTCCTATGTTCTAGCATCTTGTTCACATATTTATATGAATTGTAACCACTGGTAGACTCAAGCAGCTGAGATGTGATCCTCAGTAAATTTCTCCTGTCACAGCTATTAAAATAGGATCTATGGTCTCATCCATTTGTATATTCTCTCCCATCTTATAGATTTCAGTGCATCCATGTCTGCCAATGTAATAGTGGTGAATTTTATCCATGTCCTCCCAAAATTCCCCACTTTCTCCTTATGTTGAATTTATGCTAAGGAAAATCTCAGGATTTAACATTATTATTGGTAGTAGTAGTAGTAGCAGCAGCAGCAACAGCAGCAGTTATAATAGTAATGATAGCTTTTATATAGCTCCCTACAGTTTCCACAAAACTTTACAGATGTTATCTTATTTGATAATCACAACTAAGGTTGTAATTTCATTATCCTCATTTTCAGAAGAGGAAACAGAGGCTCATTGTTACCATTATTATATCCTTACTCAAATTTCTTACTAACCTTCATATTACCTTTTGCATTATAGTCATTTCTTTTTCTTTTATTTTTTTTGTGAGGCAGTGGGGGTTAAGTGACTTGCCCAGGGTCACTCAGCTAGTAAGTGTAAAGGGTCTGAGGCCAGGTTTGAAATCAGGTACTGCTGAATCTAGGGCCGGTGCTTTATCCACTGTGCCACCTAGCTGCCCCATTATAGTCATTTCTATTTCTTCAAAGACTATTGTGCCATGCATGACACATGGCTTTACAATCAGAATAGTTCTAACATGCTGGAGAAATTCTGAGTACAATATGAATAATAGACTAAATCTATTTCTTAGGATAAATCTAACCAAGTACAGTATAGAGAGGACTTTTCACTTGGAGGCTGACAACTTGGTGAGTTCTTTGGCCATAGCAACCCATGAAACAAGGGAAAATGACATAGATAGAAGTAATAAAGTGGAATAACCATTCTTTATAAATAATCAGTATGCCAGCCATTGCCTTTTCTATACTGGGAACAGAATAAATTATGTTTTAACATAGCAGTTTCATGGTTTACAGGTTATTTAATGTTTGGGGAAGATTAATTTTTTTTTTCAAGAAAGAAACTTTGCTTTTAGAAAAGATTGCTCTGTAGGAATCCTTGAAGCAAAGTTTCTTAATTAGGCTATAACACAGTATGGACATAAACCAAGACCGGGTATGCTTGAAAATAGTTTCAAGAATTGCTATAATCCCAAGTATAAAGCATTTAATTCATTTCAATTGTGGACAAAGCAATTCAGTATACTTTATCTTCTACTGGAGATATCATATGCCCAGTTAATAAATAAATATAACCATTATGGAGAATCACTAAATGGGGCAAAGTCAGCTCTCACAAGCATTTTCACAAATTCTTGTCCATAAGGTCTACTTAAAAGATGCAGCAGGATAAATATCCAAACTAAAGATGGAAATTATAAGCATTATGAATTCTAATTCTGGCTCTGTGTTACCTTGGGGAAAGAACCTCTCTGATTTTCTCACCTCAATCAAAAAGGGAACACTAATGGTCTCTAATTGTTGACTAAAAGTGGATAACTAAAAAAAGATTATTAATTATATTTTTATAAACAGCATTTTGGGGGGACAGGGCAATAAGGGTTAAGTGACTTGGCACAGGGTCACACAGCTAGTAAGTGTCAAGTTCTGTGGCTGGATTTGAACTCTGGTCCTCCTGAATCCAGGGCCAGTGCCACCTAGTTGCCCCTTATAAAAAGCATTTTAAAAAACATCCTAGAATATACTTATTGATAATAATACTTACTTTGATAAAAGTCTGGTTTAAATAAAGAAAATCTTGTTAAGTCAATAAGCATTTATTAATTGCCTGTTGTGCTCTAGGCATTGTAAGTACATGGAAATACAACAATATGCAAAATCAGTGCCTGCTTCAAGGACTTCAGGATATAATTGGGAAGACAAAATGCAATCTATGTACAATCACAATTTTTTGCAGGATCAATTGTAAATAATCTCAAAGGAAATGCACTAACATTAAGGATGACTAGAAAAGGTTGCTTGAAGAATGTAGAATTTTAACTGAAACTTGAGGGAAGCCAGAGGAAACAAGAAATAGATGTGAAGGAAATAAGTCAAGCATAAGAGGCAGTCAGTGGAAATATGAAGACTTAGAGATAGAGAATCTTGTGTGAAAAACAATGAGGCCACTAGATCATAGATCACACTGGATGATAGAGTATGTGGGAGTAAAAAGACTGAGAAGAGTGACCAAATTATGAAGGGCTTTATTTAAAAGCTAAAGAGGGGCAGCTAGGTGGTGCAGTGGATAAAGCAGCACCCCTGGATTCAGGAGGACCTGAGTTCAAATCTGGTCTCATTTGCTTGACAATTATTAGTTGTGTGAGTCACTTAACTCTTTCCTCATTTCCTGCAAAAGGAAAATTAAAAAAAAAAAAGGTAAAGAGAAGATTTTCTATGTAGGCCTCCATGGATCAGCGTCTTGAAGAGCCATATGCCACAGTGTGACTATGCAGTCCCATATGGGAGCCACAGCTCCTGAGTGACTTATAATTGGTAACTGCAGCATCTTGTGTTGTATCTACCCCATGAGGAGTAGCTGGAGTGTCCTTTCCAGGGCGATGGCCTGGGCGGATCAATATGGAAAACAAGCTGTTGCCCATGCAGCAGGTTTTCCCTCTCCTCGACATTGGTGGATCCAAAGGAGAGGCAGAGCCAAAACAGTTTGGCAACAGTGCCACCTCAGGAGTTGCCAGAGGGATGTGATGTGCAACATCCAACTGCCTAAGGGACTCCGCCTCCTGATTTTTCCTCAGGATTAACTCCAGAAGCCTTTCCCATATATGGGTATAGCCACAATGTAGGGGAGGTTTAAAATCAGGGTTTCCTTCCCCTAGGCAGGTTGCCTGCCAAGGCTAATGAGCCCCACCTGCCAGAAGTGACTAGTTTTAAGGCATCAGTGACTCGCCTTCACCCCTTCTCCTGCTAGTGGAAACAGTTCCGCCACGAGAAGGCCAGGAGTTGGGCTTCAGTCGTCAGAGGCTATTTGAGACATATATTTGAGATTTCCTATATGATCCTGGAATATATACAGGTAAGGCACAAAGGAGACCTTGGGGCAATAAATCCCAATAAATACAGACCTGCTTTTAGGAATATAGCTAAGTGGAGAATGTTCTGGAGTGGGGAGAGACATTTAAAGCAGGAAGACCAAACAGAAGCTTGTTGCAGTAGTCATGAGCTAATATGGGCATCTAGGTGGTGGCAGTGTCAGAAGAGAGAAAAGAGAATAAATTGTAGGTGTCACGAAGGTTAAATTTATAGGCTTGAGCAACAAATTGGGATGAGTTGAAGTATGATACCTAGGCTACAAGTCTAGATGACTAGGAGTATGGTTGTGTCCTTAGTAGTAATGCTGCTTGTCCTTCCTTTTTGAAGAGTATCAATGACGTCATGGAGTGATGTCTTGACTTGCACATGAATTCAATTAAGAAAGGACAGTTACACAAAATCATCAGCCTCAATCTCTCTTCTAGAATCATCAAAGCCCAGTGTCAAGACAAAAGTCAGCATGACCAGAGATGGCTTAGGATACAGTGGATGACATTAGTATCTTTGATGTCTGACCAAACTCTAAGAGCTGCACAATTCCTGCCTCAGCCACCTTCATGACCATTGGAACAAACTGTTTTCATCTTCCCATTCTACCAGTGAAGTCATACGGCCCTTGAGAGTAATAGGAAAGAAAGGAAGAGAGGAGAGTGTTTGGGGAACGATAATGAGCTTAGTTTTGGACATGTTGAGTTTAAGATGCCCATGGGAATCTAGTGAGAGATATGTGATAGGTAGTTGGAAATGCAACATGAGTTTGGAAGAGAAGGCTGGATAAATACATCCAAGAATTATAAAAATAGAGATAATAATTAAATCCACAGAAAATGATTAGATCACCAACTAAAACAGGATAGATGGAGAAGAAAAGAGAGCCAAGGGCTTAGTTTAGTTTCTTTCTCCATTCTGGACTGGCTAAGGGATTTCTAAACATATACATATGCACACACACATAGGAGTCAGCAAACTACAAGCTACAAGACTTATCCAGTCCACCACATGTTTTTGTACAGCCCTCAAGCTAAGAATGGTTTTGACATTTTAAAATAAAGTTTTATTGTGTTTAAACATGTCTAAACTATTCTTAGTTAATGGACTGGTAAAACTTGGTCCCCAGGCCATAGTTTTCTTTTCTTTTTTTCTTTTCTTTTCTTCCTTTTTTTTTTCAGGGCTATGGGGGTTAAGTGACTTGCCCAGAGTCACACAGCTAGTACGTGTCAAGTGTCTGAAGCCAGATTTGAATTCAGAGACTCCTGAATTCAAGGTCAGTGCTTTATCCACTTTTCCACCTAGCTGCCCCTAGGCTATAGTTTTCTGCTCCCCACCCCCCATTTAGATGACAATCTAAGTGGTTGAATTACTAAGCTTCAAATTGATCAATTAATTAATCAGTTAACAAGCATTGATTAAATACATATAGTACAGGAATGAATGCCAGGCAATGAACTATGTCCTAGGTAGACCAACAAAAAGTCTATTCTCAAGTAGTTTCCATTCTATCTGAGGGGAGTAAGTTCTCTATATATTCATATATAGAGAGCTTACTCCCCTCAGATAGAATGGAAACTACTTGAGATCTATATATTCATATATAGAGAGGATATGCAAATATTTAGGAAGAGTAGTAGCAATTGCAGGCTCATAAAAGTTTTGGTTAGACATTTGTATTTAAGTTGGAAATTGAAAGGAGACATTCTTTGAGACATACATGAGAAGGAAATACATTGCAGACATGGAGTATCGTCAATGGAGGAGGAGGTGGAGTTCTTTGTGTGGAGAACAGAGAGAAGACCAATTTGCCTGGACCATAGTGTTGGAAACAATGTAATATATAATGAAGCTTGAAAGAAACACTAGGGATAAGATACACACACATAGCTTTAAAAACAAAACCACAAAGTTTATATTTTATCCTAGAGGCAATAAAGAATCATAGGAGTATACTGAATAAAAGCATCATGGCTGTATCTCTACTTAAGGAAACTAACTCCAGCTGTTGTGTGGAACATGGACTGAGGAGGGAGAGATTTAAGGCAGGACACCAAGCTGTCAGTGCTTATTGTCCAGGCATGAGGGTTCCTGAACTAAGGTGGTTTCTGTGTGAGAGATATGTAAAAGTAGACATGATATTATAAATGATTGGAACTATGGGGTGAAGAAGAGTCAGAAGTCAAGAATAACACTAGGTTATGGACCTGGGATACTGTAAAAATGGTGACCTTTGACAGATTAGGGAAAGTTGGTAGAGGGGAGGTATTATGGGGAAAGATAATGAGTTCTATTTTGTACATGTTGAGTTTGAGATGTCTCTGGGATATCCAGTTTGAAATGTCACAGGAGACAGAGTGGATTGGATAGATAGATCTCACAGTCAGGTGCAGAGAGATGATCATTGAATCCATGTTACTTAATAAGCTCATGAAGAGAGATATTGTAGAAAGAGAAGAGAGGCAAGGACAGGACCTTTGATGACTCCCATCATTAGAAGTGAGGGCATGGATAATGAGGCAGCAAAAAAGACTGAGGAGTTCTCAAATATGCAGGAGAAACAGGAGAGAGATTATCCAGGAGAAAGGCAATCAACCATATCAAATATAGAGAATTACATAATTTTGTATATCATATATTAAAGAATAAAGATATTAAAGAAGAATGAGGACTCAAATACAAATAGATTTGACAGATTCTTGATAGTTTTGGAGATTATAGTATTTGTTGAGTAATGAGAATAAAATCTAGATTGAGAAGGGTTGAAGAGAGAATGAGAGTGAAGGAAATGGAAGGAGAGAGTATAGCTAGCTTTTTCAGGGAGGCTAAGTTAAAAACAAAACAAAACAAAAAAAACTCAGACATCAATCAGTGGTTCAATTTCAGCTTGGCAAGAAATCTCCAGTGGAGTACACCAGAGATCTGTGCTTGTCACTGAGCTATTTAACATTTTTTCAATGACTTAGATAAAGGTATTGAGGCATGCTTATCAAATTTTCACATTAACACAAAGGAGGGTGGGACAGGTGACACTCTGTTGTTCAGAGTTAGGGTCCAAAATGATAGACAGGATAGAGCATTGGGCTAAATCCAATAAGGTGAGATTCAATAAGCAGAAATTTAAAGTCTTTTACTCAGCATATTTTTAACTGCTTTACAAATACTGGATTGGTGAGGCATGATTAGATAATATTTTTAAAATATTTTATTTTATGGAATAAAATAAGCACTGCTATAACATAGTATAGTTAACCTGATGATGTGTGTATACTCCCATGATCTGGAAAATCTAGGCAAAATTTTTGTCCCTCCCTTTGTAACAGATAAGTCTGAATTTTTTTTTCTTTTTCTTTTTCTTTTATGGGGTGTTTACAGTAACTTGTAAAATTTGGGTTAAGTATTTGGTCATAGACTCTGTGTCATCTGCTGACTTTAGAACATCATCTGTGGATTCCACAAAACTCCTCCAAATTCTCATTAAATTTTTATGCAAGTCACTGATATATCAAAACCACGATGGGCAAAGTCACAATGTGGAAGTGATAACTTTATAATAAATAAGATGAATGCACATGAAACTGCAAATATACTATGCACAACTTCTTAAATATACAACAAAATTATTCTGTATGTTTCCTTTTTTGTCTTTTCTGCTCTCCCCAGAGAAGGACACTATGACACAGATAGGTATATATGTATGTATGCATGCATCCATATATATCTATGTGTGCATATATGTGTATATGCACATATGTATATGTATATATCTGTGTGTGCATATATGTATATGTGTATATATGTATGTGTATATGCAAAATAATTCTAGATGTACATCTATTTAACAGTTTTATCTGGATATAATAGTATCTTTCATTACATGTCCTTTGTAGTTTAATTTGGGTGTTTATAATAGTCAAAATAATTTATTTGCTCAAAGTTCTTCTTAAAACAATATTGCTATTACTGTATGTAATATTTTCTTGGTTCTGCTTATTTTGCTCTTCATTATTTCATGCAAGTCTTTAAGTCTTTTCATTTTTTTTTCCTGAGATCACTAAGGTCACCATTTCTTATAGTGAAATGGTACTATATTCTAAAATTTTGTAACATAATTTGGGGATTTCAGTAGAATGAAAGATTTCTATGAGTTATCTTTGAAATGGTAACAATATAAGTTATTAGGATCTTGGGCAACATTAAGAGAGACTTAGTTTTCCAAGAAAAAGGATGCAATATTCCTACTGTCATCTTCATGGCCGTCTTGATTCTGGAGAATCATGTTCAGTTCTGGGAAACAAAATTTTAAGGATGCTGGTAAATTGGAAAGCATTCAGAGGGCAAGCAGAATGGTGGAGGTCCTTAAGTCCATGAAATATGAGGATTAGTTAAAAGAATCATTAATATTTAACTGGATAATTCTGGGTGTGCATGTGTGTGTGTGTGTGTGCAAGCACGCACTTGTGTGTGCAGGTGTTTGGGGGAGTGGGGTGGTGATAGCTCTCCTAAAGAATCTAAAAGCCTTGTGAAAAAGAGGAATTAAATCTGTTCTTTCTGGTTTTTGAAATTAGAAATTGGGAAAATGAGTAGAAATTTTAGAGTCGAAGTAAAGCTTGATATGAAGAAAAAGTTCCTAAGACTTTGAATTACTCAAAATTGGAAAGGATTGATTAAGGAGGTGATGGGTTCCTCTTCCTTGATGATGTTCAATTAGAGGCAAGATGTTCACAATTTCTTGATGCTAATTAGAATGGCAAAGGCATGAACTGAGAGGGTAGCCTCTATTCCTTGGATATAACTCCTGGAAGGAGGCTGATACTATGGCCATGGCCATGTCAGAAGGCGGGGCAAAGAGTTGTGAGTTCAGACTATACCTACTATAGCCACAGTTTTTCCTTCACTAAAAGATATTCAATAAATGCAGCACTTTAACTTGAAAAAGACCTGAAGTTTCCTTGTAGAAGTTGACATTAGAAGGGTTACAGCTTGGGAGTTATTGTGAAGTGGTAATGTTTTTCTACAGTTTCTATATTTCTTTGGGATAAGCATACCTGAGATTCATGTTATACTCAAATTCTTCCTTAATATATCAATTGCACTGGAACAAATTCATGTTTTGAAAACAGGAAATATAGCAAAAATGACTATACTTAGATAAGTTAATGAATACTTGCCCAAGCATGCAGCCCAAATCTTCAGACACTGGAAACTAAGGTGAGTGATCTCTTTTATTTCCCTCCTTCTTTCCCTCTTTTCTCTAAAAGGATAAGTGCACATTTCCTTTGAACCTGATACTTCCCTATAATATTTTATATTAAATTAATTAATTACTTTGGAAATATTGACATTTCTTTCTTTTCTTTGTTTTTCTTTTAATGTTCACTTTGTTTCACAAACCATAAAATGTGATAAAGTTGTTGACCAACCAAATTGCTAAATTGTATGGGTTATTTGCTTGAATGCAAATTTCTTGAATGAATTGATGATTGAAATTGACCTTGTACCAGAGGGAAGAGAGGTTTATAACTATTGTTATCTGCCAGAGAGGTATCTGATCTCTCTCTCTCTCTCTCTCTCTCTCTCTCTCTCTCTCTCTCTCTCTCTCTCTCTCTTGTGCAGAGAGTTATTGATTCATTTAACAATTTCCCAATGGGGAGAGAATATCCTCATTAGAGTTTCTCTAAGGCATCAAAAGGAACCCAGAAGAGTGTAGGAAGCCAGTAAGCTAAGTGATTCAGGCATTGTCATTATTGGCCTAATTTGAAAGGAAAACACTCCCCAAAGGGGAGGGGCCAAGGAATTAACTAGAGAAGTCACACTCCTTGTTGTCCAACTCACAAAATGTGGGAAGGGAGGAACTAATTACAACTCTACCACCTACTCATCAGGTTAGTTGTAAGGGAATACCACCATTATATTCATATCCAACTAAATGTATTTGTATTCAAATAATATTTAAATGTACCATGGTATATAATTTTTATAAAGTACTTAGATGTGTACTATCTTAAAGAAACCATACTCTCCCAGTATAACTTGTCTACTAATGTTTATCAACTTTGGATTTCTGGTAATATTAAAATATTCTTGGATACATTTACCCATTTTCAGAGCCCTAACATGTGGAACCAGTTTGGTATCAGTCTTTTACTAGTTGTGTGACCCTGGGAAAATCATTTAATCCTCTTTTCCCCAGTTTCCTCATCTGTAAAATGAGTTGGAGAAAGAAATGGCAAACTATTACAGTATCTTTGTCAAGAAAACCCCAAATGAGGTCACAAAGAGTCAGACAGGACTGAGCCAACTGAACAACAGCAACAACATGTGGTCCCACCTAATTTTCTATCCTGATGTAACAGGAGGTCAACAGATGTGTTGAGGAATTTATTTATTGACTACCTTATTTGGAAGGCTGTAAGACCATAACTGGAAGGAAATCCTAGCACTTCATTATATCAACCTACTTTAACCTACTGTCACTTGATCCTCAAAGACCAAAGCAAAATCTCCAAATAAAACCTACTCACCCACAAACATGTTCATATGAGAAGTCAACAGAAATTGTTGCTTTAAACAATAACCAAATAATTAATTACTTTAAATCTTTCTGATAGAAAACTATGCCAATAAAAAGCAATCACAAAGAAGAGAGTAATGTAATATTAGAGCAAAAAGGAAATAAAAAGCCTATCTAATGCTACTTTTTTATTTTAAAGAAAAAGAAATTTAGACCCAGAGAGGTAGAGTTGCCCACATTCACACAACTAAAGAGCAGAATAGAGAAATTGATTTTTAGATGATTTTAGAGTTATATTAGTTCTTGACAGATATAGCAAAATAATTAAGAACAAGAGATAGTCACAAGAATACTCAGTTCTGCGTCTGAGATATCAGCACCACCATGCATACTGTCTGTGATGTCAAAATTCAGTAGCAAGTACCGGAGTGGTTCATCTTTCTGTGGTTTAAAACACTCAGAAGAGGGACAGCTAGGTGGTGCAGTGGATAGACCACCAGCCCTGGAGTCAGGAGGACCTGAGTTCAAATCCAGCCTCAGACACTTAACACTTACTAGCTCTTTGACCCTAGGCAAGTCACTTAACCCCAATTGCCTCACCAAAAATAAATAAACAAACAAACAAACCACTCAGAAGGGCAGTATTTAGACCCTAAAGATTAGCTAGAGAAGAAAAAAATACTAAATACTTGAGATTTTTTTCAAGTTGTGATAAAATAATGGGATTTAGCAGATACTCAAAGGCCCTCCTGGAAATTAATCTAAACTGATTGAATTAAGTGAGAGTGATTGACTGCTGATTAGCCTACTTCAGGTTAACTAGATTGTAATCACACCTGGCTAGCTCTTAAGAAGGTATTGTTCTCAGAAGCTAACTCAACTCCAGACCACCTTCAAGTCCAGTGAACAATGTATTTGGATGATAGCTACCAATCATCTTGAAGCAGTGTATAAGGACCACCTCTGCTCTGGACCTATAAAAAGCTTCCACACTCAGTTTGAAGGGAGTTTGTGGTTGAAGCAAGCTCCTGGAGGAGGACTTGAGGAAGAACCAGACCCAGGCTAGAACTCTCTGCTAGAGAGGCCTTTTCTTAACTTTCTGAACTCCATGTGAATACCTGGTATGCTTTAATAAATGCTTAATGCCCAAAGACTAGTGTTAAAGCTTCTAATTTAAGTCAACCACACAATTTAAATTTTAAGTATCACAAAGTAAAGTTACAGCTAGCAAAATTAGACATGGAAAGTAGGGTTATAAAAATTATGCCTATGAAGTGACCTCATAGCCAGTGAAGGTTTCAAATTCAAATGATATCTTTCTGGGATTCAGTTTACACTTTTCAGTAGCTAGTCCAACCTGAGACACTGCGGGGAGTAAATAACAAAAAAAGGGGGCAGTATTTCTTGTGACATATATTTGCTAAGGCCTTTTAACTTCCAAGAAGACCCTCCTTCAATAGATAAAGATCAATGCAATTTGTTCAAAGTCGTCAATACCTGGATGTTGGACCAAGTTATGCTAGAGTGTATGCTAGGGTCAGCAATGGGGTTTGAGGAACTAGAGGGCAGTGTCAGAGGGAGTCTTGAGCACCAGTGATTCATAGACGATATGATGATAGCATCTTCCTTGCCATAATAGAGAAGTTGCTGCATCTCCATTGTTGCAGAGTCCCCAGGGAGTTACATCAGAAATGATGATAGCCAAGATCAGTTTAATTAACTAGACATTGACTTGGTTTTCTAATGAGATTGAACCAAACCAGGACTATCTACGAATATAAATTGTTTCTGTACCTTGTTTCATGTCCAGATCCATAGATCTTATAGAACATAATTAAAAAGTTACTCAAGGGGAAAGGAGGATGATCTTGATTATATTCTTATGACTTTACTATTCATTCAGTCCTGGATAAAGATTTTACTGTTTCAAAACTTTTCTTTTGCTTGGATCTGTTAGTATGGTAGATGAGTTTACATATTATCAGTTTTCAACTAGCTGGGGTCAAAATGAGCTAGATGGGTTGAATTACTATTAAAAGTCCCTGCAATCTGAATTGAGGCCAAGAGGTTCCAGACCAAGTGGGACCTATGTGGCACTTACCTGGGTTATAGCTTTACTTTGATATGACTGCATGGCCAGACCAATGATTGGGAACCTGGTTGCTTAAATGTAAAATGTAATGTAAAATGTAATGTAAATGTAATGTAAAATGTAATATAAAAATTAGGGCTTGTGTTGTTAAAATGAACACAACTGGGGCAGCTAGGTGGTGCAGTGGATGGAGCACCGGCCCTGGAGTCAAGAGGACCTGAGTTCAAATCAGGCTTCAGACACTTAACACTAGCTGTGTAATCCTGGGCAAGTCACTTAACCCTAATTGCCTCACTAAAACAATTAAATAAAATAAAATGAACACATCTTAGGTCTCTCTTTTCAAACTAAATGATTAGGAAAGTTAGAGGCTCTAAGTGAACAAAATTCCCAGCATGGGAAATCACTCCACCAGATTTCTCCTCATCTATGAATTAGTGGATCCTTGCTTAGAAACACACAATTTGTGTCAGAGATAAGAATTGAACCCAATTTTACCTTGATTCTAAAATCCCTCTTCACAAGTTATACCTGAGAAATATGGCTTCCTTAACTGGTCCTTACTATCAGGATAAGGGGTTGGTATTATACAAATCAGAGAAGTTTGCTGTGGATATCTATATCCATGTATGCATGAAGGGGTCCAGGAAGAATTATTTTTTATAGTCAGTCCATTCACAAAGTAGCAGATAAGATGCATTTGACAAATGACTTTCTTAACCCTCTGCCTATTTTCTGATTGCTCCAACAGTTACTTTCTATGTGATTCTAAGGGGGAAAAAAGACAACTTCCTTAAAGCATAAATTTTTTCATCTTTAAAATAGGGATCATTATACTTGTAGTATCTAACTCACTGGATAGTTGTAGGGATATTATTTATTAGACTTTAATATATTATACCAATTTGAATAATTATTTTAATACCCAGAACAAGACTTAGAATGCTGAGCACTGCCAGAATCAGGCTTGACTTCTGCAGTTGGCTTTTAACTCTGAATTTTTTTTTTCCTACAGAAAAAGTGTGTGTGGGTGGGTGGGGAATCTGAAGTAGTAGCTACATTAGATTGGAAGAAGAACGTCCAAAAGATGAGCAACTTGGTGCTAGAACAAACCTTAGAATGGGAAGGGTGCAGGTTTGAAGGCTTTGAATGCCAAACAAAACATTTTGTATTTGGTCCTAGAAGTGATAGGGATCTACTGGAGTTTATCAAGTAAGATGCTACCATGGCCAAACTTGTGCATTAGGAGAATCTCTTTGGCAATTAAGTGGATGATAGACTGAAATAGGGAGAGACTTATGGCAGATAGACAATGAAGTCTATTGTTACAGTCCAGTTTTGAGGTGATGAGGGCATGCACCAGTGTGGTTGCTGTGTCAGAGGAAAGAAGGTGGTATATGTGAAAGATTTTGCAAAGGCAAAACTTGATGGGACATGAGATTGAATATGGAGAGGTGGAGGGTGAGAGAGAATGAGTTGAGGATAATACTTAGGTCACAAGCTAGGGTGACTGGAAGGATGGTCATTTCCAGTAGTAGAGAAAGGAAGAAAAAGAGATTTTAGGGAAAACATAGTGTGTTCAGTTTGGGACATGTTGGCTTTTCAGATGTCTACTGGAAATCCATTTCAAGATATTTAATAGGCAATAGGAGATGAGAGAATTGAGGGTAGGAGAGAGAGGTTAGGGTAGCATAAGTAGATATGAAAAATATCACCATAGACACAATAATTGAACTCACAGGGACTGATTAGAGAACCAATCAGCATAATACAGAAGGAGAAGAGAAGAAACCCCAAGACAGAGCCTTTGGTATACTCATGGTTAGAA
Organism: Dromiciops gliroides; assembly: GCF_019393635.1. NCBI lineage: Eukaryota > Metazoa > Chordata > Mammalia > Microbiotheria > Microbiotheriidae > Dromiciops > Dromiciops gliroides. The sequence goes on along the minus strand of NC_057861.1, from coordinate 451,088,564 downwards.
GAAGGTCTCCCAAAATGAATCCACTTAAAGTAGGAACCAATATTTCATAGTAAAGAGTAAAAAAAATTGCTTAGGATTTTATATTGAAAGATGAAACAAAAATGATGAAAGGTATATTTTATATTCAATAAAATTAAAGGTAAAACAACTGTGAGCTGATTCTTACAATGAACAAAGAATAAATTGTATTGACTATTCCAGCATTAATTTTATGATAGCACTGTATACATAGCAAACAATAAAATCTTATGGTTTATGTTTGACTGTCCTAGAACATTCATAAAGAAGGTCATTTGTTTAAAAAATATTAAAATATTTTATGAATAGCCCCAAGGTCTTCTCTTAGATCTTTGATATTCAAATTATTCTCTTTTTTCAATTTTTTACTTAAAGTTTTGTGTTGAAAATTCCATTCCTTCCTCCTTCCCCCTCCCTATCACTAAGGAGGCAAATAATCAGATATAAGCTATACATATATATCATGCAAAACATTGCTATAGTTGTCATTTTGTATAAGAAGACAATAAAAGGAAAAAAATGAAAGAAAGGGAAAAACAGCATGTCTCAGTCTGTGTTCAATCAACATCAGTTTTCTCAGGAGGCAGTATGCTTCATTATTAGTCTTTTAGGATTGTCTTGTATCATTGAATTGCTGAGAATAGCTAAATCATTCACAGTTCTTCATTAAACAATATTGCTACTACTATGTACAATGTTCTCTTGGTTATGTTCACTTAACTATACATCAGTTCATGCAAGTCTTTCCAGGTTTTTCTGAAATTATCCTGCTTGTCATTTCTTATAGTGCAATCTTATTCCATTATAATCATATACTACAGCTTCTTTAGCCATTCCCCAACTGATGGTCATCCCTTTGATTTCCAATTTTTTGCCACCACAATAAGAGCTGTTATAAATATTTCTCTTTGTAAAAATGGGTCTTTTTCTCTTTTTTTGAATATCTTTGGGACATAAATCTAGTAGTGGTATTGTTCGATCAAAGGATATGCACAATGGTATAGCCCTTTGTGCATACTGCTACATTGCCCTTCAGAATGGTTGGATCAGTTCACAACTCTAACAACAGTATATAAGCATCCCAGTTTTTTGCACATTCCCTCCAATATCCAACATTTTTCTTCTTTTCTTTCTTTCCTTTTTTTTTTGGAGGGGAGGGAAGGGTTATGCCTCTTTTTCTTTAAAATTTTTTTTATTTTTTTATTTTTCTCAGTTAACATATTAAAGTTTTTTTTGAGTTCCAAATTTTTCTCCCACCCTTCCTTCCCTCCCCCTTCCTGAAGACAACAAGAAATTTATATAGGTTATAGATTACAAGCATGTTAAACATATTTCCACATTAGTCATGTTGTAAGAGAAGAACCAGAACAAAAAAATGCAAGAAATAATAAAGATCAATGACAAAAACACAACAACAAAAATGAAAATATTATGTTTCCATTCTTTTTTTTTAAATCATATTAGACACTGATGGGTGTGAGTTGATGCCTCAGAATTGTTTTAATTTGCATTTTGCTCATCAATAGTGATTTAGAGCATTTTTTCATATGACTATAGAATGCTTTGATTTCTTTGAAAACTGTTCACAACTTTAGAGCATTTCCCAGATGGAGAATGACTTGTATTCTTATAAATTTGATTCAGTTCTCTCCATATTTGATAAATGAGGCCCTTATCAGAGATACTTGTTGCAAAAATCTTTTCCAGTTTTCTGTTTTCCTTCTAATCTTGGCTTCCTCGGTTTTGTTTATGTAAAAGATTTTTAATTTTATATGATCATAATGATCTATTGCGCATTTTGTAATATTCTCCATATATTCTTCTAAATTCTTCCCCTGTCCATAAATCTGACAGATAAACTATTCCACATTCTCTTTATTTGCTCATGATATCATCCTTAATGTGTAACTCATAAACCCATTTTGAACTTATTTTAGTATTCGGTGTCAGGTGTCAATCTATTTTTAATATTCTATCACATTGTTTTCCAGCTTTTCCAGCAGGTTTGTCAAATAATTAGTTTTTTTCCAAAAGCTTGGTCTCTGGGTTTATCCTATCCTAGATTACTATAGTAGTTAATTATAATGCAATTAATAGCTCTTCTATTCTAATGATCTACCACTGTATTTCTTATTCAGTATCAGATTGTTTTGATAATTAACACTTTATAATATAGTTTGAGATCTGGTACAACTAGATTACCTTCTTTTGTGTTTATTTTAATTGATTTCCTTGATATCCTTGAACATTTGTTCTTCCAGATATATTTGTTACTATTTTTTCTATAACTATAAATTATTTTTTATAGTTGGTATGGCAATAAATATATTGATTTAGATGGGATTGTCATTTTTATTATATTGGCTCAGTCTATCCATGAGCAATTAATACTTTTCCAGTTGTTTAGATCTGACTTTATTTGTGTGAAAAGTGTTTTATAGTTGTATTCATAGAGTTCTTGGGTTTGTCTTGGTAGATAGACTCTCAAGTATTTTATATCATTGACAGTTATTTTAAATGTAATTGTTCTTTCCATCTGTTGCTGCTGGACTTTGTTGCTAATATATAAAAGTGCCAATGATTTATGTGGGATTATTTTGTAGTCTTCCTCTTTGTTAATGTTGTTAACAATTTCAAGTAGTTTTCCAGTTGATTCTCCAGGATTTTCTAAGTATGGCATTGTATCATCTGCAAAGAGTGATAGTTTTATTTCCTCATTGTCTATTCTAATTTTATTTTTTTTCTTCTCATTGCTATAACTAACATTTCTCCTCACTAGTGCTTTTACTTCTGATCATTGCCTTCTCCAATATCCCCTCCATTTCATTAGTCCCCCTTCCCCCTTCTATTCCTGTTGTGTCTTTTTTACTTCCTTATCAGGTAAGATATATTTCTATATCCAACTGGGTGTGTATATTATTCCCTCTTTGAACCAATTTTGAAGAGAGTAAGATTTAATCATTGCCCACCACCCCACATCTTCACCTCCATTATCATAATAATTATTTTATGGCTCTTTTTTGTGGGACAATTTACCCCATTCAGTACTCCCTTCTTCTTCCATGGAATTTATTTCTTAATCTTTTATTTTAGTTTTTTTTGGGGGGGTATCATCCCATCAATGTTAACTTATAACTCCATCCTCTGTCTACATATACTCCTTCTAATTACTCTTATAATAAAGTTGTTAAGACTTATAAATATAAAAAGGACTTACAAATATCAAAATGTCATATAGAAATATAAACAGTTTAACCTTATTGAATTATTTTTTTTCTTTTTTGTGTCTTTTTTTACCTTTTTATATTTGCCTTGAGTTTTGTATTTGGAGTTAAAACTTTTTATTCAGCTCTGGTCTTTTAATCAGAAATGCTTGGAAGTCCTTTATTTTATTAAATGTCCATTTTCCCCTAAATTATTATATTCAATTTTGCTCTGTAAGTGATTGTTGGTTGTAAATCTAACTCCTTTACCTTCTAGTATATTGTATTTTAAGCCCTTCAGTTCTTTAATGTGGAAGCTGCCAAATCCTGTGTAATCCTGATTGTAGCTCCATGATACTTGAATTGTTTCTTTTTGGCAGCTCGAAATACTTTCTCCTTGATCTATGAGCTTTGGAATCTGGCTATGATGTTACTGGGAGTTTTTATTTTGGGATCTCTTTCAGTTGGTCATCAGTAGGCTCTTTCATTTCTATTTTACCGTCTGGCTCTAATATATCAGTACAGTTTTTTAGATAATTTCTTGAAATACATTGTCTCGGCTTTTTTTTTCTATAATGGCTTTCAGCTAGTCCAATAATTCTTATATTATTTGTAATGCATCTATTTTCTAGGTCAATTGATTTTCCAATGAGAAATTTCACAGTTTCTTCTAGTATTTTTTTTAACTTTCTTGATTTTGTTTTTTATCATATCTTGAAGTCTCATAGAGTCAGTAGTTTCCACTTGTTCTATTATAATTTTTAAGGAATTATTTTCTTTCACCCTTTGTACTTCCTTTTCAATTTAGCTAATTCTGTGTTTTAGGGAGTTATTTTCCTTGGTACATTTTTGTATCCTTTCCCATGCTATTGACTCATTTTTCATGAATCTCTTGCATTGCTCTAATGTAATTTCCAAATTATTTCTTTTAATTATCTAATTTGCTTTATAAAATCCCTTTAAAGCTCTTCCAGGAATTCTTTTCCATGCTGAGACTGAATTACATTTTTCTTTGAAGCTTTATCTGTAGCCATTTTGTTAATATTGTCCTCATCTAAGTTTATGCTTTGATCCTCCTTATGACTATAGTAATTTTCTACATCCAAGATTTTTCTTGCTTATTTTTATGACCTTTTTTTGGTGACTTCGTTAAGGGTTGAGGCTCCCTGCTGCTGAGCAGTTAAGGAAACAGAGTCTTTCTCAGTAAGCTCTAGGGGCAGGTTCTCACTGTAGGTACTCAGGGCAGGGCTTCACTACTGGTTAGCAGTGGGGTCAAGGCTTCCTCAGTGGCCTGTGCTGGGGGGTAGGTCACTGGAATGGGATCTTGCTATGCTAGCCCACACTGCTAATTTTCCTAGAGGGCTGCTAGTTTGGAGGAAGGTGGGGCATCACTGGTGAATTATCCCAGGCCTGGAGCCCCACTCCAATTGCCCTTCTGTGAGACCTGATGCTACAGTTGCTGCTGATGCCCCTACCTCAGAATGCTGCTACTACTGCCACAGCCACTGTTGCTACTGAGGCTGTGACATCTATTGTTGCTGAGGCTGCTACAGCTATTGGAATTCACTCACTTCCCTCTCCTGGGTAAGGCAGACATTTCCTGCCTGGCTGGTGAGCTGCTTCCCTGTTCCTGCAACAATTCCTAGGTAGTTGTCTAGTTGTTTGGATGGGGAAATTTGAGAGGGCTTCAGAGGGTTCATTCATCACTCTGCCATCTTGGCACCAGAAGAAAAAAATCATTCTCTCTTGAAGTGTCTAGACAATTAGTAAGAGAGTGACCACCAAGAAAAGACATACAAGGGTGGGCAGGAATAGAAACTAGTGTTAAATGAGTAATTGTTTGGACTAGATTCTATTTTACAAGTAGTCAATTTCTTGGTAAATATTTTCATATTATGCCAACTTTTTCCAGTAGGGAGACAGTGTGGCATAATAATAGGAGATAATTGCTAATATGTACATGATTCTTAATATGTGTCAGGCACTATCCTAAGTGATTTACAATTATTTTCTTATAACCTCACCAATGTCCTGTGAGATAGAACAACCGTGTGAGGCAGGTGCTATTAGTATCTCCATTTTTTACAATTGAATTGAATTGCTAAAGCAAGCAAAGTTTAACAGAACTATCCAGGGTCACACAGTTAGTGTCTAAGTCTGGATTTTAAATCACCTTTTTGATTCCAGGCCTAAAACTATACACTACCCACACTGAGCTGCTAGCATACTAAATAAAGATTGTTTGGAATCCTATGTATAACACATACCACCAAATCTGTTAATATCTCAGTGCCTAAGGCAACTTCTCAGGAATTTTGTTTTTATTTGATCAGTTCAGTCATATCAAACTCTTTGTGACCCCATTTAAGGTTTTGTTGTCAAAGAGTGGCTTACCATTTCATCTCCAGCTCATTCTGCAGATGAGAACTGGAGGCAAAACAGGGTTAAGTGACTTGCCCTAGGTTACATAGCTAGAAAGTGTCTAGACCAGATTTGAATTCAGGAAGATGAGTCTTCTTGACTCCAGTCCAGAGGAGAGTAACTCTGGACCTGAATTAGTAAGAGTTTCCTTAATGAGAGTTCCATATAACCATTAAAACATGGGTTCTGACCATAAGTAGCTCATTGTACATGCTTAATAAATGCTTGCTGGTTGGTGAGTAGATAAATGATGAAATGGAAAGTGTGCTGGATTAGGGCTCTGCCATGTAATATCTGTGTCACCTCTCTAGGTCTCAGTTATTTATAAAATGAAGGATTGACCTTGATGATTTCTAAGGTCCTTGCTAACACTCACTTTGTGATCCCAAGATCCTAAAACCAAAGGATTCTCTGTCTACATAGTTCAGCTAATACATATAGTTTAAGAACACTAGAACACAAACACTGAAAGCAAAACAATTGAAACTGAGTACAAGACATCCCACTTCACATTCAAGCTGTAGCCCAAAAGCTTATTTGGAAGGTTTCACGTTTTTACTGGATTCTGAAGTCTATTCAGAAAAACTTACACATTTTTGGGGAGGAGGAGAACTAGATCTGTGATTTCATCAAGAAAGATGAAATAGAGAGTTCCCAGGGAAGAAATTCCTATGCAATTTACAGTCTTACTGAGGTCCAGTGAATTCACAAAGGTCACACAAGCAGTATGTATCCAAGTCTTCCTGATCCCAAAGTCAGTTCCTACTCCCCTATGTCACACTGTCTTTTAGAACTTAGGAGAAATTTTTCTGTCTTTAATTTAGGTTAAATGTTTTACATTTGTAATGAATAATAACAGAAAATAGTTCAGTTGAAATAAAAGCAAACAAACAAAACAGAAAAAAATCCTATTTTTAATCCAGTTTTATTAACTTTGAAATCTGATGCCCAAGGGGAGATGTACCAGATGGTTGATTGGACTTGGGTCTCTTTATTTTATATTAACATAAGGGAGAGTTAATAGTGTGTGTACCTGGGGCCACCAATGGTTAGAAGGTTGTCAGTAAAAAAGATTTCATTGAATTGTAGAATGAAAGAGTTGGAAGAGAAGCAAAATTTAACAGACGTACCACTTGATTTGAAATCAGAGGACCCTGATTTGAATTCATGATCTACTAATTGCTTCCAATGTTATGCTGTATTATTGAAGATCAGTAGAAATAAATGGGTTGTTTAGCCAAAAGATAATTCCTTCAAATCTCCACTAAAGTCTCACTTTCTTCAAGATGTGTGTGACTGTGACTGTGACTCTGTGTGTGTGTGTGTGTGTGTGTGTGTGTGTGTAGGGTTATGAAGGGATTTGAATGCCATACAGTTGATTTTATATTTGATTCTTGGTGATGGGGAATCACTAGAATTTACTAAGTAGAGGGGTAGCATGGTTATACCTCTGCAATACAATGATCACTTTGATAGATGAGTGAAGGATGGACTAGAGTGGTAGAGAAGGGAGACTTGTGTGGAGAACATTCAATAGGTTATTGCAATAGTCCAAGGTAAGATCAAGGTTATGACTATCTGTGTGTGTAGATGTAATGGGGTAGAGGTGTGGTGGGGTCATAGGAAATGAATAATTTCAGGAATTATAAGCTTAGGGTGATAAGAAAGTATGAATGTGCATGTTGAAGTCCTCTAGCATGACCTGCTACCTGCCACAATCTGGACTGCATGATAAATATGGATTGAATGAACCTCCAAGGAGAAAAGGTGACTATGTGATGGTAGGAGAGGGGGATCCTGGAAGAGGTGATGGGAAGCAAAAAGAATTCCAACTTCCCTGCCATGACCAATAATTTTGGGGACATGAGTGAAAGGACAAACCATGATGGAAACGGTAGGTGGGGAAGTTATGGCATTCCCCTGATCCAGGTCTCAAAGAGTCCAGATAGATGGAAGGAATGATGAAAAAAACATAGAAGGCCCCAGGGAGAGGCAAAATAAAGCTTGTAGAGTTATAGGTGGCCAGAGAGGGTGCCTGGAGTTCCTGAAGGGTTTGGAGCATGATCAAATGACTTCTCAGAGTGGAGGGGACAATTAGAGTAAGCCTTATGGATCTGTGGGAGTCAATTTTATTTATACTTATTTGTTATCAAGGAAGTATTTTACTTGGAGAGGGGAACTTGCATATATAGGGGTAGTGATAGATATTTTTAAAATATAGAAAATTGCATCAATGAAATATTTAAAGATTACACAGAGCACAGCAGAAAAAATTTCAGAACAGGATATATATATATATACACACGCAAGAGGTAGTGCTGCTGCTTCTATGTTAAATTTGATGATACTTTAAAATAAATAAGTTATACATAAGTAATACATTATATCATATATAATCCTCCTTTTCTGTCTTTATACATGGAACCATTAATGAGAGTTGATGACTGTCAACTTCATAGTAAAATTTTTATTAAAATTAAGAGAAAAAAGTCAACCAGGCAAAGGAAATTAATGGACATATTTTGGTGATCTGGAATAGACAATTCAGGTAGCTCTTAATGAGTTGCCTATGTCTGAAGAGGAAGTGAGTACAAAAATATGGGCCAAGGTGGACTAATGGGAAAGAAAAAAGGAGCCTAAGAGAAGAGACTGTCTATGCATCTGGGAGTGGAGGAGGAAGATTAATAAGATTAATGAGTCTTTTTGTTGGCAGTACTAAGCATATCAAATAGGGATATGAAATAGTTTGGAGGAATATGCATTACTCTCCTCTAATTAAGGCTATTCTACTGTCTTCATGTATTCCTTCATTCAACAAACATTTATTAAGCATATTCTGGTACTTAAAGGAACAATATGATAGGCACTGGGATTCAAAGATGAAAAAAATGAGAGCCTTTTTGCAAAATTGGTATGTGGTTTGAAAAAAGGTAATCAATACTTACTGCTCCTTCTCTTAGGGAAGGGACTGAGATGAATCTCACCTAAATGTCTTGACCCAAGACTCACCTTTCACTCTTCTATCCTTCTGATTTTGTTGGACACACTGACCCTCAGATAAATAAGATAAGCTACTATCATTTCTTTTTTTTTTGTTTTGTTTTTGTTTTGTTTTTAGTGAGGACTAATGTCCTGATGGGGTGATGTCTCAATTTGTTCATGAATTGCATTTGAGTGAGGCACAGTTGCACAGTCATTAGCCCCACTCTCTCTTCCAGAGTCATCCAAGTCCAGTGGAAGAACAAAAGTCAAAATGATTAGTGATAGAACAAGATGCAGAGGATAACCTTGGTGTGTTAGATGTCTGATGAAGCTCCAAGCACTCCTCAATGCTTCAGCCACCTCCATAGCTTTGGAACACATAGTTTTTGTCAGCCCATTCCACTGGGGCTAGTCTTCACATAGCATAGACACTCCCCCCAACTCACTAGTGGGTTTAAGACCTGCCATGTAATAGGTGCTTTAAAATGTTTGTTGGATTATAAATTTCTGAAAGTCACATTTTCATATATAATTTCTCTGTTTTGGACTTAGTATTTACATATTTTATTAAGAATACCTTTAGGGGCAGCTAGGTGGTAGAGTGGATAAAGCACCAGCCCTGGATTCAGGAAGATCTGAATTCAAAATGGCCTCAGATACTTGACACTACTAGCTGTGTGACCCTGGGAAAGTCACTTAACCCTTATTTCCCTGCAAAAAATACAGCTTTAGGAAAAACTTTTTCCCTTAATAATGTGAAATTTGTTTGAAGAATAATAGGCCTCACAACCAAACTGTGTATACCTTTTGATCTAGCAATATATCTACTACGTTTGTTTCCCAATAATATCATAAAAGGGAGAAAGTACCTACATGTACAAATATGTTTATAGCAGGGGCAGCTAGGTGGCACAGTGGATAAAACACTGGCCATGGATTCAGGAGGACCTGAGTTCAGATCCAGCCTCAGACACTTGACAACTACAAGCTATGTGACCTTGGGCAAGTCACTTAACCCACATATCCCTATCCCCAATATATATATATATATATATATATATATATATATATATATATATATCTCAGCCCTTTTCATGGTAGCAAAACATTGGAAATTGAGGATATGCCATCAATTAGGGAATGGCTAAGTAAGGTGTGGTGTATAAATATAATGGAATATTATTTTTTAAAAAACCTGGAAAGACAAGTATGAACTGATGCAAACTGAAATGAGCAGAACCAGGAAAACATTGAACATAGTATCAACAACATGATTAGCAACAATGAATAACTCAGCTCTTCTCAGCAATGCAATGATTCAAGACAAGTCAGAAGGACTCACAAAGGAAAATTCTGTTCATATCTAGATAAAGAATTGATGGACTCGGGGCAGTTAGGTGGCGCAGTGGATAGAGCACCGGCCCTAGAGTCAGGAGTACCTGAGTTCAAATCCGGCCTCAGGCAGTTAACACTTACTAGCTGTGTGACCCTGGGCAAGTCACTTAACCCCAATTGTCTCACTAAAAAAAAAAAAAAAGGAATTGATGGACTCAGTACAAATTGAAGAATATTCTTTTTAGTTTATTCTTTTTGTGGCTTTTTTTCTTTTTGATATGTCTTTTTTCATAACTTTGACTAATATGGAAATGTTTTACATGATAGCACATGTACAACCTATATCACAGTGACTACCATTTTTGGAAGGGGAGAGGAGGAGGGAAAAAGGGAAGAATTCAGAACTCAAATCTTATAAAAATGAATGCTAAATCTTTTCTTGACTTATAATTGAGAAAAAATAAGAGACTATTTTTTGGAGGTTTTAGTTTGTTTTGGCAAGGCAATGAGGGTTAAGTGACTTGCCCAGGGTCACACAGCTAGTAAGTGTTAAGTGTCTGAGGCTGGATCTGAACTCAGGTCCTCCTGAATCTAGGGCCGGTGCTTTATCCACTGTGCCACCTAGCTGCCCCCCAAAATAAGAGACTATTAAAAAGAAAAATAGGTCTCAGATTCCATGTAGTGCATCTCACCTCATATTATAGATCAGGTAAGTTGGTCAAATGACATGCCAAAACCACAAGCCTACTTAGCAGCAAAGAAAAGCAAATGTAACTAATATAATGTCATTTAGCAATGCATTTACTTAGCATTATCATTAATTAAACAAAATCACAAAGTAAATATAGTATTACTATGACAATAATGAATCAGAGGAAAAACTTACTTGTTGAAACCTATAGAATTAATCATCACTGAGGCAGAGAGTCTTAAGGTCTAAGTTATTACGTAAAAGAAAATTATGAATTTAAGTGGAAGGGAAACATTAGGGCATTGTCCACTGTCAAGAATGTTCCCCATCAGTCACCTAATCCTTTCAGGTTGAAAGATGCAGCTTCTGAAGTTAATCAATGCCATTTTGTAGCTATCAATAAATTAAGCATCAAACATTTATTCTATTTCTGTTTTGTGCTAGGCACAGTTAGATGATGGATCTAGAAAGAAAATAAAACAGTTACTTTCCTTCAAGGAATTTATATTAAATAAGGGAAGCAATACCTTGGGAAACTGGAGAATTCATCAGTGTAATGTTTTCACTCTGACACTAAAACATTTCAGTACTGTGGGACCTGCCTCACTGACTCAAATTGCAACTCCTCCATGTCCTCTTATACTGTATGAAAGTTCTCCATGGTGGGGCATCTAGGTGGCACAGTGGATAAAGCCTTGGTCTTGAATTCAGGAGGACCTGAGTTCAAATCTGACCTCAGACACTTGACAGTTACTAGTTTTGTGACCCAAGGTAAGTCACTTAACCCTCATTGCCCTGCAAAAAGAAAAAAAAGAGAAACTTGTCCATATTTACAATAAATATTCAATAGATAATGGAGGCCAATTTGTTATTTGAAGAACTTGGGATTATTAGTGGCCTTTTGGACTTTCCATTTGATGCCTCTCATTCTCAATCTGTTTACATCATTAGATTAAAATCCAAATATTCCCAGATTTGGAGGCAGATACCAGCTTTTATACTTTGGGGTGACTTTATACAAGTCACCTAACATCTCTAAGCAAATGTTTCCTCAAATTCAAAATGAGGACATTGGGAAAGATTAAAACTAAAGACCCTGTCCCTCTAAACTTATGTTCTTATGACCCTTTTTTGTCGTGATATATGTCCTCAAAATTATATTTCCTGTCAATATCTGCAAAATATATTCTAGCACAGGCTAAAGGCATTTACCCCCTCATTCACAACACATTTTGGACAGAAGATTATGTATTATAACCTAAAATGGAGGAGGGAGAATGATTCATTTATCTACTTTTATTTCAACTCATCCCTCTCTACCCCAGTAACATAATCCCCAGTCCTCTATACTCACTATTACTCATTAAGTTCCACAGAGATCTGCTGAGAAGAGATTCAAGCAAGTCAAATAATTAAGCTATTTAATTGATCTAAAGAACAAGTTTCTTTTAGAAAAAAAAGTTTTATATAACTTTTTTTCATACAATTAATCATTGTAACATCTTGCAGCTTGTTTATGCCCACCATATGTTTTTCCATTGCCATTTGTGTTATTTTTAATTTTCATTCTTCTGAGATCATGGCATTCCATGATTTAGAGTCATGGGTGACCACATGAAGAAGATTGTTAAACATATGGAAATTTGCATTGTTGAGCAGTTTGGAATCATTGAAAGTAAGGTACAGCTGCCTGAGTACAATCAAGTACAAACACTTCCTGTTCTCTCCTAAGGTCTGTTTATTATCCCTCTGGAATTCTTGTCTTCTATTGTTAGACTAATTAAAAAGAATTGCTTTCTAGATACATATCATCTGGGAAAGATGAATTTGTTCATCCACCTTGTTTTTCCCATACAGATGAATCCTAGATCAATTTCACATGAGTGTAGACTCTACTGCAAAGGCTTTTTAGTATGCTAATTAGTATTAATTACTAATTACATTAAGTAGTACTAATTACATACTAATTAATCAGTAGTAATTAATTAGTATGCTTGAAGCAATTAGTATTGTCTTCTGTGAACAAGAGCATTTGGAGACCTGAACAAGGTAAACACTTTGGGCAAACAAATAATTCTGGAGAGCTGTTAGCTTGATTTTAATATACAGCTGATCTTTGAACAAAACAATCTGTTAAGTTTTTGTTTATCTGAGATCTTTTATAATTTCCATTTTTTGTATGAAAGATGCCTTTTTAGTGGTAGTCCAGAAAGGTTACACTTTTCTTTAAGGGACCAAATACTTTCTTAATATCATAAACAATTGGTGTGGTAGGATCTTTTATTTAAAACTCCTCTCAGTCATTTGTGTGATTATAAAAATGAGGTCTTTGATAGCCGTGAGATTTAAATTATGATGCCCTGAAAATATACATATACCGTTTTGATAAAAAAAATTATAGGTCTCCAATATATCAATGGACCTATGGTCTAATTAGCTTGATCAATCATTTTAACAGAGTAGATTACAGCCCAACATTGCCTTTTCATACTGTGTGACCTTAATTCATGTCTTTATATAAATCCTTCTTAAAAGATTCACCTAATATGTTAGGCCTTTCCTCTAGTCAGAGTTTCCCAAGCATTTTGGTCTCAAAAATCCTTTTACACACTTAAAAATTATTGAGGACCTTTCAAAGAGCTTTTATTTATGTGGTTTATATCTATTGATATTTGCTATATTGGAAATTAAAATGACTTGGTATTATGAAAGTAGTTTTGACTTTATAGGTCCCTGCGAAAGGGTCTTGGGGATCCTTAGGGATCTCTGGACCCTATTTCAAGGATAAGTGTCCTAGATCTTTATTCTTATGGGGGTACCAATGAATTTGTTCAGGATGTCCATATGTTATGGATCATTCTTGCTATATTACCTGACCATATATTTCCAATTCATGTAATTCTTATGGAACACATATCAAAATCTCTTTATTGCCTGACATACTCTTCTATTCCCCTTTGACTGAATTATTTGTGTTAATATCTGTTCCTTTATTCATTTCCCATTGTCAGTTTTTTTTTCTGCATCTGTGATTTTATTTGTAAACAATGACCTAAATAAGAAACTCTCTTTAAATTCCTCCTATCAATTCAGGTTGGGACCTTCTCTATAACTCATATTCTTAGAAATCTGACTAAAGCACTAAGAAATTATATGACTTACTCCAAGTTGCATAGCCAGTATGTTTTGGAGACAGAATTTAAACCCAGGTAATTCCGACTCTTAGTTCAGCCTTTGCATCTACTATGCCATTCTGCCTCTCAAAAGTCAAATTAGAGCTGTTTTAATTACTTACAATGTCTTCTCATATTTATCATTTGCCTCCTTTCATTTGATGTTGATTTTTGTCTTCGTTTTAACAAGTTTATGATCTGAGTATACAGACAGCTGACTCAAATTAGTACCATTAGACACCAGATGTGTCTTGTTTGTTAGAATGCTAAGATTTATCTTTTGTGATTTGCTCAGTGCTCTCCTTGTACCACATCTTTTGACTATGTTCTTAAAGTAATCATGATATAGAGGCATGAGACTTTTGGAAATTCTATTAGTCTTTATAGCCTCTGGGCCACATTTCTGACAGCTTTGCACCATACTTACCTATACCCTCCTTTGTATCAAAGTCACAGAAGGTTGTTTTTAAATTATTTAAATATGGATTGAATCTATAGTGTCTTATTAAATTCTTCATAAAATACAGTCATTTAAATTTTCAGTTATATTTGTGGTAGTCTTTTCACAAATGATTTTCATTATCATTGCATTGAAAGATGACCAAATGGGGCAGCTAGGTGGCGCAGTGGATAAAGCACTGGCCCTGGAGTCAGGAGTACCTGAGTTCAAATCTGACCTCAGACACTTGACACTTGCTAGCTGTGTGACCCTGGGCAAGTCACTTAATCCTCATTGCCCCACAAAAAAAAAAAGAAAGAAAGAAAGACGACCAAATGTTCCATGATATTATGTTTACTTTGAATCATATAATGTTTCTTTAGAAACCAACTCCTTTATTTGCTTCTCCAAGGAAAATCTGTGAGCTAAACTAAATTTTACAGATGATCTAGAACTGTGTGATTCTTTATCTTTCCCCTTTAACCTGTCACTATTACCATAGAAATGAAGAATCACATGACCCAGGAGCATTTTGTATTTTTCTTCATTTTATGGAATACCTTGGTCAAAGAATTTTTAACCTCTAGGACAGCCTACTGATGATAAGCCTTTCCATACTCAGTTAGGCTTTTTATTGGAAACAGATGCACTTTGTCACAAAGATCATTTTTGAAGTCTTTTGGGCTTGACTTTGTCAGGTCATTATTTCTGCTTTAATCACAATCTTCTTTCTTCCCAATCTCAACCCCATAGTGACGCAGTGTATGCAATCCTCTACTCTCCATTCTCTTTCTCTATTTGCCTTTTACTGCTTATATCTTGTCAAACACCAATGCAGGATTGTTCTTCCCATCCAATGCTTTTGTTTCTACAGACATGCTGATGAAACGCAACATTGACTGGGTTCACTACAAGTGTTCTACCAAATCTAAGCTAGGTACTCACTGCATTATGGTAGTTCTCCTATTTTGCTCTAACTGATGCTATGCCTGACTCATCATAGCATCTGTTTTATATCTCTTCTTCTCTCTTCAAGCCTTCTAGCACTCTACTTCCCTAATTTTTCAAACAAGAACTTTACCTCAGGCTTTCCTCAGAAAATAGACACTATTTACTCTGCTTTACATTCCCCTGATCTCATTATCCAGAGAATTTGCTCTGGTCATTAGCATGACCTGTTATATTGGGCCATGGGAATATTCACCAATTAAGAAAGCATGGTTCTGTCATTGGAATTCCAGAGATGAAAGAGTTAATACTTCCAGAACTATCTCTGGCGTCGGAAGCAAGGTACTTGGATTATAGATTCAGGACATTTCTTCATTTTCTTTCTCAGCACTACATGAGATTCTTCCTGATTCCAACACCTACTACTGAAACACTTCACTCCAGGTCCATGCCTTCTGTCAACCCAGGGAAGTACTTGGGATCATCTTCCAGGAAATGGTAAATGTACTCGGATCACATTCACCTGACTGAGTTCCCTAATCTAGCTGCCACATATTAGTAGTCATGCCTTTGTGGTGGAGAAATCCAATCTTCCCTTATTTTTCATAGAAAGTCCAAGAGATATTGTTCAGAAGACTCCATACCCTTGAATGAACTTATGTATACAAAAGTATCATTCTTCCTGATGAACCATTATTATTTAACTGAAGAAAGTGAAATCATGTGAATGACATTTAACTTTGTTGTTGTTGTTGTTGTTGTTATTGTTGGGTTTTTTTGCAGGGCAATGGGGGTTAAGTGACTTGCCCAGGGTCACACAGCTAGTAAGGGTTAAGTGGAATGACATTTAACTTTGAACTCTCTTTGCAATATTTATTCATCTAGTTATTGAGATATCTTATCTAGATCAGTATTCTTAAGAATATTAGCTAGTACTGCTGACAGTTTCTAACTGCAAGTGCTAAAGTTGCAAAAGAGCAAGATTTCACATTTGTTCATAAATTGAAGAATGCCATTGAAATGGACAGTATGAAAAAACAAGATTTAAGTGCTAAACCAAATCTCATGTATTGTTAGTAGATCCTTATTCTATGATTATTTCTGTCCTTTTTGAACTCCTGTAGAATTTTTGTGCTGCTTTTCAAAGGATTATCAGTTAGTCTTTTATTGCAAGTATTTCTGTACATGTTACATTTCTCTACTGGATTATAATCTCCTTGAGAACAGTGAGAGTATTTTTTTCATCTTTGCTATGTATAAGTATCTAGTACAATGCCTTGTACGTGGTAAATATTTAATAAATCCCTATTGAATAAGTGAATGACTAATTGAATAAAGGAACTAATGTACACAGGAATATTTTAGTGATGATATTGCTAGTACATGTGGAGGACTTCATTGAACTAGCATAGCATAAATAAATAGATAAAAAGCTCAAAAATCATAATGTCTTCTGTTATAAGAGAGGATGTGACTGAACACATATGGTGTCAATGAGAGTTTGGGTGTGACATTTGTAACCAGATATTTGATTATAAGGACTGTGATTGGCTATGGTCCTTCTCCTGCTATGGGAGATACAAGAATCAAAACAGATGGTGCCATTTGGAGTTCAGGGTTTTGAATTAGATAAGAGGGCACTTGTGGCACTAATTAAAAGCCAGGCTGTTATATTATTTTAACTTCCATTTACTTGTTATCTTCTGGCCTCTTTATCATGCAGGTCATAGAAGTACATTGACAAGTGTATCATTGAGAAGAAAATAGAAGGGAAAACACTCTCTCTTTTACTAAAGTATATTAACACACAAGCCTTTTCATTTTCTTATTTAAAAACAAAACAAAACAAAAAAACCCCAACCACACTGTATTATCACCCTGTCAAAATTAAAATGTGCAGTTCACAGGAAATTTAAAGGCTGGTTTATTTATTTTGAGCTAATTGATTAAATCCATTTTGAATTTCAAGGTTTCCTCAATATATCTCATTTAAAGTTCCAAATTAATGTGATATTTTGTCTTATGCACTATTTGCTTATGTTCAGACTTATTCTTACAATAGTATTACTGTTTCTTAGACATTTTCTCAGGAAATATAAAGCTTTTTTTTAAGTCTCTAATAGCTGGTTTTTTTTTCTTTCAAAAATGGTCTCAATCGCTCTCTTTTCCCCCTGCTACCCATCTCTCTCTCTGTTCCACTTATATAAACCTTTGAAGTTAAAGGCCTGTGTCACTTACCTATATCTAATCTGTCCTATGTAGAAAAAATGGGGCTTTATAACTTCAAAGAACAGAACAAGAGAAGGGTGGGAAGAACAGGATAACAGAAACTCAGAAGGAAACAGATTGTTCTCCCTGAGGGAATAGAGAAACATTTTTTCCAAAGGAAGCACTCTCTTTTTAAATCTCTGGAGGAAAAAAAAAGGTAACCATAGAAATACCAATAAAAGTTTTGGTTTCCTTTTCAAATTATTATTCTTGGTGAGTGACAGCTTCCCAATATCCATTTCTACACATTTTGACCCTTTTCTTTCTTCCAAAGATTTTAGCATTTTCAGAATGCTTGTTTCTTATTCCTCCATGTCACATGGACAAATTTTGAATTACTTCAGGGTGGGGGTGGGGGAAGGGCCATAAGTGACTTTCAATGAAATTACTGTCAGCTTGTTGTAGGGAGTATATATGAGAATGAGTTAGGGAATTACTGTTTAACTATTATCAATCAATCAATAAGCACTTACTATTTGCCTGCTATTTGCCATGCACTATGTTTGTTGCTAGTAAGACAAAGAAAAAAATGAAACTGTCCCTGCTCTCAAGATGCTTACTTTATATTGGGGTGAATTATAAGCACCTACTAAATGTTTATGGACTTATTGAGTGATAAACCCATCTAAGTACATACAAAATAAATAAAATCAATAGAAAGTGGTTTCAAGTATGAGGTGCTAACAGCTAATGGGATCAAGAAAAAAAAGAAATCTCATTTAGAAGGTGGTTCATGAACTTAACTATAAAGGTAGCAAATAATTTTGAGAGATAAAGAGGGAAGAGTACACTTCAGACATGTGGACAACCTGTGCAATGGCACAGAGTTTGAAGATTGAATATCCTATGTGATAAACAAGCCATTTTGTCTAGAAGACAGCGTGAGTGAAAGAGTGTAATGTCTAATAGGACTGGAAATGTAGATTGGTGTCAGATTGTGAAGGAGCTTAAATTCCAAATAAAAGAGTTTATTTTTATCTAAGTGGCAAAAAAAGAACAACAACTAGACTGTGAGAAGAGTAGTGATAAGTTTATATCTCTGCTTTAGGAAAATTGTCTTGGTACCTGTGTGGAGAATAGATTGAAAATGGGAGAGAATTGAGCAAAGAGATCAATTAGGAGACTACTGCAGCAAACTAAAGAAGAAAAAATGAAAACTTGAACTAATACCATTTGAGTAGAGAAAAGGGGATGGATGCAAGAGGTGTTATAGCAGTTAAATTAACATGTCTTGGCAACTTGTTGGATATGGGGAGGGAGGAGGGAGAGTGAGAAATCAAGGATGGTTTAATGCTGCAATACTATGTGACTATTAGGATGATGGTATACTTAACAGAAATTGGCAAGTTAGGAAGAGGCTTACATTTAAAGGAAAGATAATAAGTTCTTTCTCTGTATATACTGAGATGAGTCATGTGGGTCATTCATGATAAATTCACAAGAGGCATTATGTGATGTATGACTAGCCCATGAAAAATAAATAGGGAATGAATGGACAGATTTGGTAGTTATCAGCATAGAGGCTGAGCCCATTAGAATTGATGAGATCACCAAAACAATAAGTACAAATGAATAAGAGAATAAAAATGTGGTCATGTCACCAACAAGATGGAAGACTAAATATTTTTGCCCTTTTGCACAACTCTTAAAACTCTCCCAAATAAGATTTGTATACAAAAGGTGGAACAATTATGGATGTCTCTAGATGCCAAGACACCAAGGACCCAAGTAAAATAAATGCTTGATTAACTAACAGCACAGAAAGCAAATTACTAACCCATCCCTTTCTCAGAATTCCCTTCCTCACCAGCTCCTATGCTCTGACAGGGCAAAATAAGAAATTCTCAGGTATGTGCTGTTGGAGTTGCTCAGCAACTTCCTTGGGCTATTGAAGTAGCTAGCAGCAAACCCACCATCTTCCCTCACTCAACCATTCTTTGGCAACAAGCAGAACATGTCACCTCTATTCAGTTCCTTTTTGAGGAGAGGAAGGTAAAGGTAAATTGAAATGTGCTTTATGTATGGTAGCAGTATGACACATAAGGACTCAGCCAGAGAACTAAAAAAAACAGATGAAGCTGGGAAAGTCTGCCAATCTGGGGCACTGCATGAGGCCTAAAGGAAAAGTGACTGACATGCAGGTGAGACCAATTTTATTGTCCCAGTGGTCATTTGAGGAAGGTTTTGTAGCTGGTGAAGAGTAAATTTTCTTAATTTATTTGTCTTGTCTTATTATTATAGCCATAATTTCTAGTACCATGTCAAATAGAAGTGGTTACAATGGACACACTTGTTTCATCCCTTATTTTATTGAAAAATATTCTAGTTTATCCCCATTAGACATAATGCTAACTTCATTTTTAGATATATATTCTTTATTAGATTGGCAAAGATAACAAAAAAGGAAAATGACAGGGGCTATGGGAAATGGGAAAATGGGAAATTAGAGTGGCTATGCAAAAATGGGCAAATTTCTTTACAATTAGTGCACCTATAACTGGGTACAACCCTTCTGGAAAAGAATTTGGAATTACACCCCCAAATTACTAAATAATGCATATCCTTTCACCTAAATATGCCACTATGAGGACTATACCAAAAATAGATCAGACAAACAAAAAAGAAACTAAGAACATACCTATAAATTGAGGAACGGCTGAACAAATTGTGGTAAATGAATGTTATGGAACACTATTGTGCTGTATGAAATGACTTAGGGGATGGTTTCAGAAAAACCTTGAAGATCTGTATGAATTGATAGAGAGTGAAGTAAGAAGAGCCAGAACAATTTATACTCTAACATCAATGACATAAAAATGAACAATTTTGAAAACATTTATAAATCAATACAGAATGAAATAAAGAGAACCTGGAGAATTGTTTATACTTGAACAATAACAGTAAAAAATCACAGTGGAAAATGAAATAATACATGATGAGGCAGAGAATGATGCATATTTCCAAAAAAGCATAGAACCAAAACAATAGGTTCCCAAATGATTCAAAACATAAGTAAGAACAATAAAAGTAGGATTTATGACTTGAACAGAAGAAATAACCAATGAAATAGAAAAATCTTTTTTCTCCAAAATCTGTCCAAAGGTCTGATAGAGAGAGCAACTGTTTTGGGCTACAAATATGCAAAAATGTGTATTAATCCTGTAGATAGCTTATTTGAACTTTTTTTCATTTTTTCTCCTACAGAAGACTGATTACAGGATCTGTCTTTTGCCCCTTTTTGTAGCCCCATTGCTTAGCATAGTACCTAGTCTATAGTGTGCAGTTAGTTCTTTATTGACTGACTAAAATGAAGGAAAATCTGCAAGAAGGGAAATAAAAAGGAATAATGTTAAAAGAAAACAAGATTTCCATATAATAAAAATGTATTGATTGAGAAGAAAGGATACATGTACACAAATTAAGGATCATAGGTCATCGAGAACACAAGTAAAAAAAAAAAGAAAAAAACTTCAACACTATAATGTAAGAAATGGTATAAGAAAATTGCTCAGAATTTCTGAATACCAAAAAGAGTACAAATCAGAAGAATCTCGAGATTACCTTAAAAAATAAAAACAAAAGCAAGCAAATAAAGCCGATCCTGAAAAATCTAAGATACATGCTTGTTAAAATTTTAAAAATTCAAATGATAACAACAAATTCTATAACAAACCAGAAGAGAACTTCAAGCATGATGAAAAGAAATACAATTAGCAAAAGGCTATTCTTCACCCATTAGAAACCATGTATTTAACAAAGGAATTCAACCCAAGGTGACTGGGCAACTTTAGCCAAATCATTAATGAAAAAGATTCAAGAAAAGGGAATTAAAATATTTTAAAGGAACAAATATTTAAGTAGCTGTTTTTGTTGTTTTGCATACAAAACAGAAAACAGCAGAAAAAGGTAAATACAGCTATCAAGAGAAAAACAATATAACATAACAAACTATTCGATCTCTAGAGACTATTAAAAAGAAATAAAACTAGAAAGATAATTAAAACTATGAGGTTAAAGCAACAACAGCATCAATTAATTGGCCATTAAGTGTTTTCATTTAAAAAGTATACAAGGATGGGGCAGCTAGGTGGCACAGTGGATAGAGCATCAGCCTTGGATTCAGGAGGACCTGAGTTCAAATCCAGACTCAAACACTTAACAGTTACTAGCTGTGTGACCCTGGGCAAGTCACTTAACCCCAACTGCCTCACCAAAAAAAAAAAAAGTATACGAGGAGATGATGAAAACACAATTAAATTAGAAGCGATGTCGGAGGAATAGGATTTAAACAACAGGGACTAAACATCCAAATTTCCTATTCTACTCCCAAAGTGACAATGTGTGTTTTTGTAAGGGGGCGGGGAGGAGGGGGGAGAAAAACAGGAAAAAGAACAAAAGGGGACAAGGGAAGGGAGAAGACAAAGGAAAAAGTATAATATCTACTAATCAAGTCAACAGTAAACAATAAAAGGATCACAGGCACTAAAATAGTATTAATCCTAAACTAACATGCCTTAGTGTATAAATCCATAAAGGAAAAATATACTAATTGCAAAAACATGAATATAATAAATGTATAGGAATTGAATGTTATTGTTGCTCAGTCATTTAAGTTGTGTCCAACTCTTTGTGACCCCATTTGGAGTTTTCTTGGCATAGATACTGGAGTGATTTGCCATTTACTGTCCCACCTCATTTTATAGATGAAGAAACAGACAAACAGGGTTAGGTGACTTGCCTAGGGTCACAGAGATACTAAATGTCTGGGACCAGATTTGAATTTGGGAAGAGGGATCTTTCCTTTTTTGTTTTTTTTTTTTTGTGGGGCAATGGGGGTTAAGTGACTTGCCCAGGGTCACACAGCTAGTAAGTGTCAAGTGTCCGAGGCCGGATTTGAACTCAGGTACTCCTGAATCCAGGGCCGGTGCTTTATTCACTGTGCTATCTAGCTGCCCCAAGAGGGATCTTTCTGATTCCAGGCCCAGCACTCTAAATACTATTCCATCTACATTAAATTTACATATTCAAAATGCCTCAGTGTATAAATCCATGAATGAAAATTAAAGTACTCATGAGAACACATGTACAATAATAGTAAAAAGTTTGATGTCCCTCATTCAATTTTGGACAAACCCCAAAGAAAAATAAACAAAAGGCAAAAAATAGAAGTGAACAACATGCTAGGGAAACTAGAACTAAAATATTAATGTTATCTTCTAAGTAGGGCTCCTAAAGACTATGCAAATATTTTTGTACCACATAGAACCTTTACAAAAATTAACTATATATAAAGGCAGAGAGATATTGCAAATAAATGTAAAAAGACGGGGAAAGTAAGCAAATCCTTAAAGAACACAATAAAATAAAACCAGTAATTATTTCAGGGAGCACAAATAAAATACAGATCCTAATGGAAATTTAACAGCAAAATCCTAAGTAATGAAGAAGTCAAGAAACAATCTTAGGGAAAATAATCATTTGAAAAAAATGATAATTTTATAACAACATAAAATTTATTTGATGTAAATAAATGAGTCCTCAGGGTTAAATTATATGCCTAAAACATGCATTAATAAAAAGAAAGAGAATTAATGAACTAAATATGCCTTTAAAAATAGGAAGGCAACAGTTTAAACCAATACAATCACAAAGAATGAGATATTTGGAAATTAAAGAAGAAATAGATAAATGTGAAACCAAAACAACTATGTAAAATATAAACAAAAGTAAAATCTGGATCTTCAAAAAGACTAACCAAATCGACAAACCTTTAGGTAGCCTAATTAAACAGAAGATGGGAAGAAGTAGAAGTGTTTATGCAGTGGTAACTATGTGCTGAGTTAACAACCCTGTGAGATAAGGGCTATTTTTATTTTCATTTCACAGTGGGGGAAATTGAGGCAAAAGGAGGTAAGGTAGCTTATCCAACTTCACACAGTTGGTAAATGTCTGAAGCAAGAATTAAACATAAGTCTTCATGATGCCAGCCTCAGCACCATATTATCTACTTTTCCCTAACACTCAGGGCACAAAGTCAGTTCAACAAAATATTGAACAAACAAGGTGAAGCTACAGCAAAACTAGTAGAAATAAAAATAATGACCAGGACATACTCTGAAGTTATATGCTAAGAAAAGACAAAAGATACCTAATACCTAAACTAAGAGAAGAATAACTAGAGATCTTAAATAGCTAATTGCTGAAAAGGAAATACATCGATTTGTATGTAACATGATTACTAAGGAGGAGGGGGTTTAGGATTGGTGGAATGATTGCTGGTCCTGATGAGGACAGGAAAATTCTCTCAAACTTTTAAAGAGAAATTGGCACCAATAAGAAATCTTGCACTTTACCACAATTATTTCTTGAGTCAAATATATTCCTAATACTGAAACCATAGAAGGATAAAGCAAAGAACTATAAGCAATACCGTTAATGAATATTGATTAAAAAATTTTAAATAAAATCCTCTCAGACTACTGAAATTCATCCAAGAAGTCATTTATTTTGGCAAAGTTAGATTTATACCAGGGATTCATGGATGGTTCAACATTAGTAAAACAATCAACATAATTCTATTAAAAATATCAATAATAGTATGATTATGTAGAAAAGCCTCATTTATGCTAAAAAAGTGCCCTAGATATTATGAGCACAGAGGGAACTTTTTAATAACTTTAAAAGTATCTATCTAAAATATCTATAGCCCTCCTCTAGTAAAAGTTAATATAAAATATATATTTTTTTAAATGATTTTCATGTATGGGGCAGCTGGGTGGCAAAATGGATAAATCCCCGGCCCTGGATTCAGGAGGACCTGAGTTCAAATCCAGCCTCAGGCACTTGACATTTACTAGCTGTGTGACCCTGAGCAAGTCATTTAACCCTCATTGCCCTGCACAAAAAAAATTTTCATGTGCAGACTATATCTTTGTCATCACAAAAAGACTAAGAGATATAGCAAATATAAAACCAAAAGCAAATATAATAAGCAAAAGGGATACTTTAGAATATTTCCCAAAAATTCAGGAGTACAGAAAGAATGGCTACTCTTCTGAGACTTATTTGGTGTAGTTTTAGTTACGCTTCTTTATTTGTTCATAGGCTAACATGAATTCTTACCATTATGCATTTTCTTTGGAGGTAATACAGGATGTTCCATTTCTATATTGAAAATTACATGCCTATCCAGAACTGGGAAATTCTATATTAAATATTCATTTTCTATCAGAGACATAAATAGGTAGAGATGTCCTTTTTCCATTAGAGATTCATTTATTTGGTTTAAAGTTTTGTTGCTTCTTAAAGCTCATTTCCCCCATCCCTTCCAGCAAACATTAATATATAATAAACATTTTAAAATCGATTATTGTTTGCAGACCACATCTTGGTTATCACACAAATGATTAAAAGATATAGCAAAAAGCAAGATACCACTGTAATTATTGTTTCTTGAATATATATATATATGCATACATGTGTATTTCTATAAAGATTCCTTATAAAATGAAATAAAATAAATACTTTTGTTATTGAATTTTAGGGACATTCTTGTACTAATCAAATAAAGCATAAAGCAAACAGATATTTTCTAACCAAATATGTTCACTATGGTCATAGAAAAGATGCAGTACAATGTTCAAGTTAAACAAATATTCTCTATAGATGGCAAGACTCTTCAGATAACCCTTTATGTAGAAGATATTATGAGCATTGCATTAAACCCCATAACACTGGGGTTTGCTGGATAAAACATAGAACCAGTCAAAAGAGTTTGACTTAACCATCCATAAAAAGAAAATCAAATAGATGAAGAATAAGTATTGTCCAAATTTAAAACATGGAGCTAGGCAAAAAAATCTATAGAGCTTCTCAATCAGATTTTATCTTAAATGTATATAAGAATATATATGTTTGTACAATTGTATAATTTATCATGCAGCATATGATATGTATATACATATTTAGACATATATTCATATTGGCTACACACACAAATATACAATAGTGTGGAAATGTTGAACACCTTTGATGAGCATATTTATCCCTATTTGGTTAATATTAGAGGTTAATATTCAGGTAGTTGCCAAAGTTATTTCTGTTGTTAGACCTTGAACTAAATGGAATGAAGAAAACAGGTTATTCTGCCTTTGAAAAACAGCAAAATCCCTTTAATGAACCTAAACGTCCCCTTGAAACAAGCCAACATAAAAAATACCAACATCCTTTTAATTTTGTTGTATGGTTACAAATTATAGAACATGACAAATCTCTGAAAAATTTAAAATGAATATTACTCAGGGCAATAGAGAGGTACATTGTGGGTATGAGGATATGACATGAAATGAATAAGTAACTGCAAAAGAATCATGGAAACTATAAATGCACCTAGATGCATATATATATATATATACACACACACACACACACACACACACACACACATACACATTCACACACACACATATATAAATATGTGTCTGTTTGTGTGTGTGTAAAAATATGCTAGCTACACATCAAGTTAAGTAAAATTGCTGGAATCCTGGTGTTGAACTCAGCACCTTGAATTCTTGAAATATCAACATAAATTAAGAAAAGTCCCCATATTTGGGGTATACTTTATGAAACTTAGCGTGTGGGAGAGCCAAACACAAACCCAGGTCTCTCTTGACTTTAAGTGTAGCTTTTTTTCCACTAGATCACAGAGTTTCTCTGGGAGTAGTTGAGTAGATAATGCCATGTGTGTAAGAGAGTGTGTGGGGGACCAGTGCAGAATGAAGAAACTGAATGTCAAAGATCAACTTTGCCTATTTCATAATTGTCCCAGGGGTTAGCTCTGAAATAGGAAAATAGGGAAAACAAGAAAAGATGAAAAGAAAACAGTCTTCCTTCTTCATTTGATGCCCAGGTGGGCACCTTGCTAAAGCCCAACCAAGTTCTAGTAAATAGTAGTTCAAGGAGTTTGTGCATGAAGTTAATATGCAGATATGAGTAAGTGATGAGGACTGTTGCTGGCTGCTGCAAACTGAAGCAAGGATATTATTTTTCTGAGTATGCTTTATATGCAATTGTAAATACATTTTGATCCAATTGAAGAAATGTGTTGTATAGATTTTAAATTACAAAGCTAAGTATTTGCACATGCAAATAAGTGCTCATGGTCTTCCTAAGCAATAATTTAATGTATGATATACAGCATTAAAATACCAACATATGCTTTTTATGTGAATTTGGGGCACACGAAGCATAAATAATCCCATCTCTCCACAACAATAAGCCAAATTTTAAGAAGGAATAAATGAGACACATTGCATATTCAAATGATTTATTCGAATAACACACCCAACCATATTAGTACAAGAGATTAAAAAGTAAGAATTTTAATTTCGAAGTATAGTATATGGTGTGTATATTATATAATGCAGTAGTTTCCATTAATGAGCTGTCACTTTAAAGCACTGAAAGGTCCAAATTTCTTTTGTGTTTTGGGTGTTTTTTCTATACATTAAAAATGACAGGAAAATTGGATTGAAGATAATAAGAAATCTTTGAAAAGAGAAATGGTGATCACACAAAAAATGAACTAGCTGTATCAACAGTTTGCAACCACTTCAACTGGAGTTACTTAGTTATGTTATATCCAGTCTTTTTCTGACCTTTCTCTTAAGTATACCTTGCAAACTTTATTGGTAATTTCCAAACTGATTTCAGAGTTTCAGTGCTAAAATTATGAAATGGAAAGGAGTGAATGGGAAATTTTAAAGTCTTTTGTTTTTATTCCAACTCCAAGAATAATAATTTTCTCTCTTATAAATTATAGCTTTGTCATCGGCATTCATAACTTGGTTTGGGAGAAAATTTGAATTCTTTTAAAAGATCAGGGGAGAAAAGCTATTTATTTAGAACTGATGATTTGTATTCAAACATTTTCCTCAAAGTTGTTTCTATAGATAGAGATCATGTGCAAGTGGATCCTGGTAAAAAATTTCACGTTGAAAAGATGGAGTCTTTGTTGAAAATGCCTGCCTAGAAAGGTTGAAGAAATTTCAATCATGCAAATTGTGAGATGTTGACGATGTCTTTTTGATGCATGTGATAATAGGGCATAAATATATTTTCTTTGTATATTCATCGACACATTGATGCCAAATGAGAATTATTCAGACATGGCATTTGAAGGTGATCATTTAAGCTGTAGGTGGCATGAAAAGATGGGCTACACACAGCTAATGCATTTTGGATCACATAGGAAAGAAAGTGGAACAGCTGGGGAGAGCAGTGGATAGAGTACTACGCCTAAAGTCAGGAAGGCTCATCCTCTTGAGTTCAAATGTGGCTTCAGACAGTTACTAGCTGTGTGATCCTGGGCAAGTCACTTAACCTGTTTACCTCAGTTTTCTCATCTTTAAAGTTCACTGGAGAAAGAAATGTCAAATCACTCCAATATCTTTGCCAAGAAAACCCCAAATAGGGTCATGAAGTGTCAGATATGAATGAAACAAGTGAACAACAAAGAAAATGAGCCTGACTGTCCATGAAAACCCACCCACCAGGAAACATTCATCTGCAATGATCTCAACAGTATTGAAGAAATGAAGGGTAACTGAAGACTTCCTGAAGGGAGGAATCACATGGCCCCTGGAGGAAGGAACACAGGGTCGCAAAGATAATAACACCAAAAGGTAGCAGTCAGTTATCAAGAAATATCCTAGATCACTCCCCTTAGGAAGAGAAAGAGAAATTCCTAGAAAGAAAAATGTTTCTAGACCACGTAGAGTAGTTCTAGGACTAAGAAGGATACAAAACTGAGGAGTACCATGGGACAGAGCCATGTTTTAGAGGAACTAATCTAGAACTTGCCCTATATTAATACCATGAGGTATATGGACTGCATAGATGCAGGGGGAAAAGGTTGGTGCAATAACTACAGTATTTTCCATGTTGGGAGGGAGCTTCAACCACATTCTGTAGAAGTGTATATATATATATGTATGGGGGGAATATGGAGTTCACCTGAAAAAGCAGGATAAATTACTAATCTATGAGGTTTCCACTTTGGAGAAAGGGATCAACCACAGGAAATTCTGGAAGATAGGCTAACTCCCTGGGAGAGGTAAAGCTAGCCAGAGAAAGAAGAATAATAATCTTGACTGTTAATGGCCTCAAGTAAGTTCTTTGGGTTTTGTGCTTTATATAAAATGAAACCAAGCCTGTCTTGTATTCTACGTGTTGTTAGCATAGGAAATTATGTGGGCACTCAGGACTTTTAAACAATTGTTTTTGCAAGGCTCTAGACATAATTTTACTTTGCTATTTCCAATGGGAAACATTGGGTGGGGATCAAAGAGAGATTGTTAAGAGGTTCCATAAATATCCACCTGACTATCTTGTGGATCAACAATGTCTGAGTGTAACACAAATATCATTTTCCAAGGAATAGTTTACTCCAGGAGAATTTTGTTTTATTCTTTGTCCCTGGGTGCTTCCATGATTTGGCAGCATATGGGATAAAATACTTGGGGATCATTACCTCTCATTTATCTTGAAATAGAAAGGAATGAAAGAAGGAGGAAAGGAAAGAAGGAAGGAGAGAAGGAAGGAAGGAAAAGAAGAGAAGAGAGAAAAGAAGGAAGGAAGAGAAAGAAACAGAAAGAAAAAGAAAGGAAGGAAGAAAGGAAGGAAAAAAGAAAGAAAAAGGAAGAAAGAAAGAAAGAAAGAAAGAAAGAAAGAAAGAAAGAAAGAAAGAAAGAAAGAAAGAAAGAAAGAAAGAAAGGAAGGAAGGAAGAAAGAAAGAAAGAAAGGAAGAAAGAAAGAAAGAAAGAAAGAAACAGTAATTGGGTCAATATGTTCACCACATGGACACATTCAAGGCAGGCACATCTTTTATTATTCCATGGATCAACCAGCAGGAACTGGCCCCTGAGCATTAAGCAACTGGCCCCTGGCCTCTTATACTATTAAATATTTTTTCAGTAAAACGTTCCTCAGTGGGTTATCTTACTTTCTTTGACAAAAATTTCCTTGTTAAACCTGATCAAACTGAGGCGCTGGCTCTAAGTTATTCTAAGAGAACTGATATTCAAAAACCCAAGTGTGACAACTTTGTCTTTGAATGCATTTGTTTCTGTAACAATTTCCCAGCTTTAGTTTTCCTTCAAATAAAAGACCAACTAGTATTTTTCTAAATACAAACACCAACAAATATGCTTACTGCAATTAGTATAGCTGCCTTTTTACTATTGTTAGGAGATATTGAAAGGCTTAATTGCTTGTATTTCTTGTAACACTGATTAAAAATAAGGAAAATGCACACATACAATTCAGTTAGGACTGTGAGAAAAACAATGCATGGCTGGGATCTTAGTCTTATGCTCCTCCTGGCCCTAAGCCAGGGTTATTATTATATTAGTGTATAAGAATCCTCAATTTACATGTTATAAATGATAAGATATTAATGTTGCCTCTTTTTTATCACTATTGATTTTTACACCCAGCTACATCTAAATGTTATTCTTAACAGTCTAACCTGTTCTTGATCCCATCCAGAAGGGGCACTCAAAAGTACACTTGAAAAACCCAGGTTTGAAATAGACACTGTCTTTTTATTGTAATTTTGAACAGTCCTGACTAATCATTTCCCATGGTTCTGGAATATCATCAGGGAGACAGTACAACTTTAAGTGGAGGTGTTGATTCCCTTTCTAAGACTCAGCTATTTGGGTTGGGGATGAAGTGACTACAAGCACAAGCACAGACGGGTGTCTCCAAGACTGCTGAATCAGCAAAATTATTGGCATAAGGTTGTGAGAGACATCTCTCTCAAAGTGGATTTGGGGTTTGATTTTTAAGGAGACTCAAAAGCCAGAACGCAGTGCAGTGGATAGCATTTATATTTAGTAAGAGTGCAATGTTCGTGTTTGAAGTTGGGAGATGAGTGTTTATTGAAACAGCTGGCAAATCAGCAGGAAAATGCTGAATTTGAAAAAACTATTCTTCTTCTGTAGAATCAGACCTACTGTATTTAGCAACACTATTATAATTGAATACAAAAAAATACCACTAAGAATGAGACAGAATCTTAGGCAAAAAAAGAGAGAGAGAGAGAGAGAGAGAGAGAGAGAGAGAGAGAGAGAATTTTAAGTTAGGGGCTGTCACAGCTTTCCTGAGTCAGCTCCTCTGAGCATAGTATTCCTTGGCTTATGGAAGCATATGTATGTGATACTCTGTGAAAAGGACACTTGGATACTGAAAAACAACAACAACAACAAAAAAAAAAACAATCAAAACCCACTCTACCCAGTGCTTAAGACAATGTATATAAAGCTACAATCAAATTCTGATGGCTCTGTTTGGCCATGAAGTATCAATATGGTTGTACTGTCCACCAAGGGCAAATGGGGCAGAATACCCTTTATTGTTATTCAGGCATTGTCATGTCTGACTTTTTATAACACCATGGACTATAACACACAAAGCCCTTCTATCCTCCACTATCTGTTAACATCTGTCCAAGTTCATGTTCGTTATTTCCATTATACTACTATCCATCTTATCCTCTGCCCCTCTCTTTTCCTCTTGCCTTCAATCTTTCCCAACATCAGGGTTTTGTCCAATGAGTCTCATCTTCTCCTTAAGTGGCCAAAGTATTCAAGTTTCAGTTTCAATATTTGACCTTCCAGTGAATAACCTGAATTAATTGCTTTAAGTATTGACAGATTTGACTTCCTTACTGTTGGGAAGACTCTCAAAATTCTTCTTTAACATCACAATTCAAATGTTGATTCTGCAATACTGAGCTTTCCTCATAGTCCAATTCTCATAGTCATAAATTGCTCCCGGAAAAACCATAACTTGACTATATAGACCTCTTTTTAAAAAGTGATATCTCTGCTTTTTAGGATGCTGTCCACGTTTGCCATAGCTTTCCTTCCAAGGAGCAAGCATCTTTTTAAATTTAATTTCATAGCTGCAATTGCCATCTGCAATGATTTTTGAGCCCAATAATATAACATATATGTTACATCTATAACATATATACACACGCATACATATATATGCAAACTATTTCTATTTCAAATGTCTCTAATGTTTACTTTAATAGGCATGCTATTAACATTCAAAACCAATGCTTAATGGCCAGTCACTGAACAACTGTGCTCCTGAGTCAATAACCAAATGAAATTTTGAGCTCAACTAGTGTCAGACTACCGACAAGTACCATCAGTGGTCTTTGGTATAACCTGTATTTTTCACACTTTTCCAGAATGAAGGAAGAAATAGCAATGGCCTACTGTCTGTCTTTCATCACCAGAATGAACTGCTTTGTGAAGGTGTTCCAACCCTGCTTGGCTCCCTTCAGTGTCCAATTCAGGGCAGGAAGTCATCATTAGACTTGACCAAATGCTTCTGGACCTTCTTAAACACCTTGATCAAATGCTTCTCTGTTTGTTAATATCCCCATTTTGTTGATCTAAAACTGGAAGGGACATCAGAGGCAATTGAGTACAACTTCCTAACATTATGGAAGTGAGAAATGCAACTTCGGAAAGTTTAGTGGCTTGTCTAAAGCGTACAAAGAAAGATTTGATTCCGGACACAGAGTTCTTTCCACTCTACTAAACTGTTGAGATCTTCAAGGAATTTCCACACCAAGAGTACATCAAGGAAATAATAGATCTTTGAAAGGAAAAAAAATCTAAGGTCAATGAAGGTTAAGATTTGCTCACTTAAAATGGTAAGGATAATAGTAAGGTACTGAACTTGAATGTCTAGGAGGATGGTGGCCCCCTTATTAGAATTAGTTTTAGAGGGAAAGTTAATGAGTTCTATTTGGACATGTTGTTTTAGAGATACCCTTGATATAATTAGGTAAATTTGTCTAGGAATCATCTGGAATCAGAGGTTTGTATCAGGAGAGAGATTAGGGAGTCATAGCTGTAGACAGAATATTTGAACCACCAGAACATATGAGATTTTCAAGATTATTAAGGTACAGGATGTAAAAAGAGAAGTGATTAAAGTTCAAGGAAGAGCAATGGAGTACATCATTGTCAGGACAGTTGGACAGCAACTTGCACTTGCAGTAAGTTGGGGTTGTTGTTCAGTTGTTTCAGTCATATCCAACTTTTCAGGACCCCTTTTGAGGTTTTCTTGGCAAGGATACTGGAGTGTTTTGCCATTTCCATCTCCAGCTCATTTTATAGATGAGGAAACTGAGGCAAGGGCTAAGTGACTTGCCGAGGATCACACAGCTATTAAGTGTCTGAGGCCAAATTTGAACTCACAAAGATAAGTCTTCACTGGAGGCCCAGCACTTCTATTCACTGTCCTACCTAGTTGTCCTAATTTGGGATAAGCAGCTCTGTTTGTAGAAGCAGGTAATGGTGAGGTAGCCTCTGATGGGCTTCATCTTTCCTAGGCTGGCAGGAAAAAAATATCATGTAGCTTCTATTTTAACTAATCATTTTTGCTAAGTCAGTCTAAACTCAGTTGTTTTTAAGTTGTCAAATTGAAAGTGTTTTCAGATCTATCTACATTTTGGCAGTCTAGGGCAAAAACCCAGCAGCTCCTGCATAGGTGTGCTTCTATTGCTTAACAATTCAACAAAGCAGAGAAAGAATGAACAGTTAGATAAGTGGGAGGAACAAGGAGAGACCAATGTTAGTGGAAATTAAGAGAGGAGAGCAGTGTGGAGGTGTGGAGGAAATACACTAGTTTTAGTTTCAGAACCTCAGTTTAAACTCTGTCTTGGATGCTTTCTATCTCTGTGACCTTCTACAAGTTACTTCATTTCCCTGAGTCTGTTTCCTTATTTCTAAAAGGAAGAGGTTTGACCTGACCTCCCTACCAGCTCCACCTTTATGGGCACATTTTCTTTTGCTCTTATGACTTGCAAGGGTATATAGAGTCATTAGAACAATCACTAGTATAAATCTGACACATAAACAAAAATGTGCTCATGGCTTTCTGCCTGACACATGGTAGTCACTTAATAAGGATTTATTGAATTGGGTATAAAGTTATAACTAAGTATATATTGGGTCATAATGTCAGATTCATCTTTAACCCCTGTTAGCTGCCATGCACATAACATTAGCTCTCAATCAGTAGGTCCAAAAAAATCATGGACAAAGCATTCTGGGTTCTGGCAGTTAAAGCCTTTCACTGACTTTGAGGTTATTTTCTCAAGTTTACTTCTCTACATCACTGCCGGACATGTAGCATGGAAATACATCTGGTTTCAGATCTCAAAATTTGTCACCTCTGCAAATGGCCAACGGGTAGGCCTGGCAGATTCCAAGACACTTCTGCTGGATAGCATTCCTCTGAAAGATAACGTCCCTTCCCCAGTACTGAATGGTCCTAGATGTAGCTGGGCATCAACCTTTATTAACAATTTCTTCACTCTACAAATTACTGTAAACATTAAGATTCCTCTTTCAACAAATTTTCTAATTAAGATTCGCACCAGACCCCATTGAAATTGAGCAGGAAAGAAACTAAGAATCTGAGAATCCATTCGACTAAACTCATCAATAAACCCTGACAATATGTCATTTTAAACTGATATTTTAAACAAAACTTGAAATTTTAAATGTTCAAGGTTATTCACACTGGGAGACTGTGACCTCAATTTCTTCCAGAAAAAAAGGTTTCCCAAAAACCCACTGGCTTCATTAGTTCCTATTTAAGATTTTTCATTACAAATATATCTATAATTAAGGCCATTCCATGGAGCATGCTCAAAGTTGCCTATCCTAGCTCCGGTTAGTTATATGGGAACT
Organism: Dromiciops gliroides; assembly: GCF_019393635.1. Taxonomy (NCBI): domain Eukaryota; kingdom Metazoa; phylum Chordata; class Mammalia; order Microbiotheria; family Microbiotheriidae; genus Dromiciops; species Dromiciops gliroides. Next base: position 451,054,302 of record NC_057861.1, on the reverse strand, counting down.
TCCAGCTATGTGTGACTCAGTCCTTTGAGAAGATGGAGTCCTCTTATTGGTCACTAAGGTGAAAGAGCTAACAACTCAGTGGGTATTTTTCAAAAGCAATCTTTGACAGATCCAACCATTCTGCAGAGCAATTTGGAAGTATGCCCAAGGGGCTATAAAACTATGCATACCCTTTAATATAGCAATACCACTGCTAGGTTTATATCCTAAAGACATCCCCAAAAAAGAAAAGACCAATTTCCATAAAAATATTAATAGCAGCTCTTTTTGTGGTGGCTAAGAATGGGAAATTAAAGGAATACCCAACAATTTGGAAATGGCTAAACAAGCTGTGGTATATTATTGTTATGGGATATTATTGTGCCACAAGAAATGAGAAACAGGACAATTTCCGAAAGGCCTTGAAAGACTTCTATGAACTGATGTGTAGTGATATGAGCAGAACCAGGAAAACATTGCACACATTGCCATATTGTTTGATGAAGAACTATGAATGACAACTATTCTCAATGATCCAAGACAATCCCAAAGGAATAATGATGAAGCATACTATCCACCTCCAAAGAAAGAACTGATATGGATTGAACACAGACTGAAGCATGCTGTTTTTCACTTTAATTTTTTTTTCTTTTGTTCAAGATTTCTGATAGAAAATGACTAATATGGGAATGTTTTACATAATTTCACATGAATAACCTATTTCAGATTGCTTACCACCTGAGTAAGGTAGGAGGGGAGGGAGGGAAGAAGAGATAGAATTTGGGCCTTAAATCTTTAAATAAAAATATTTATTACTATTTTTTTAAAAGTTTACTATAGGGGCAGCTAGGTGGTGCAGTGGATAGAACACCGGCCCTGGAGTCAGGAGTACCTGGGTTCAAATCCAGCCTCAGACACTTAACACTTACTAGCTGTGTGACCCTGGGCAAGTCACTTAACCCCAATTGCCTCACTAAAACAAAATTTTAAAAAAATTTAAAAAAAAGTTTACTATACAGGAAGGGAGATTATCTATAGTACTATGCAGAAATAAAGAAAGTATCTTAAAACGTATAAAGACAATCTGCAAATATTTTCAAACTTTTTAAATGTATTGACTAGTTATGTTTAAATTTCCCTCTTCTTACTTTTTTGTCTTTAAAATGATATTTATTACAAGAGATGACTTTCTCGGAAGGGGAGAAAGAGCAATACTGGAAAAAATACTTATAATTTCCTACCCCACTATTCTCATGGATTTAGTGGTCTCACCCCCCAAAAATAATTATCATTCTGCAAGACAAAAATAAAATTTGAAACTCACACTTTCTCAGAACACCCTTTCCCTGGGGCACTTGTCCTGATTGGAGAGGGTTTAAGGGACTATCTCTGATACTCCACAATTTTAGGAGGGTATCTAGGACATTCACTCTCATCATTTCTCATCCTGACTGTAAGGTTTCATTATGTCTCTGATCTTTATTTTTTCCATATAAATATTTTATTACTTTCCAGTTACATGTAGATGTTTTAAACATTTGTGGGTTTTTTTTGTTTGTTTTTTAGTGAGGCAATTGGGATTAAGTGACTTGCCCAGGGTCACACAGCTAGTAAGTGTTAAGTGTCTGAGGTCAGATTTGAACTCAGGTACTCCTGACTCCAGGGCCAGTGCTCTATCCACTGAGCCATCTAGCTGCCCCTAAACATTTGTTTTTATAATATTACTAGTTTCAAATTTTTCTCCCTTCCTCCCCTCACTCCTCCCCTCCCCAAGACAGGAAGTCATCTGATATAGGTTATATATGGACAATCATAATAAACATATTTCTGCATTAGATATGTTATGAGAGAAGAATCAGAGCAAAAAGAAAAACTTAAAAAAAAACCCCAAACAACAGCACGAAAAATAAAAGAAATAGTATGGCTCAATCTGCATCCATATTCCACAGTTCTTTTTTTCTACATTTGGAAAGCATTTTCCATCATGAGTCCTTTGGAACTATCTTGGACCATTGTATTGCTGAGAAGATTCAAGTCTATCACAGTTGATCAACACACAATGTTGTTGATACTGTGTACAATGTTCTCCTGGTTCTGCTCATCTCACTCATCATCAGTCCATGCAAGTCCTTCCAGGTTTCTCTGAAAGAGCCTGCTCATCATTTTTTTTTTTTTTTTTTTTTTTTTTTTTAGTGAGGCAACTGGTGTTAAGTGACTTTCCCGGGGTCACACAGCTAGTAACTGTTAAGTGTCTGAGGCCAGATTTGGACTCAGGTACTCCTGAATCCAGGGCTGGTGCTCTATCCACTGCGTCACCTAGCTGCCCCTCATCATTTCTTATAGCACAATATTATTCCATTACATTTATATGCCACTACTTGTTCTACCATTCCCCAATTAATGGGCAACCCCTCAATTTCCAATTCTTTGCCACCACAAAAAGAGCAGTTATAAATATTTTTTTACATGTGGGTCCTTTTTCCTTTTTATGTTATCTTTGGAAAAAAGACCTAATAGTTGTATTGCTGGGTCAAAGGGTATGCAAAGCATTATAGCCCTTTGGGCATAGTTCCAAACTGCTCTCCAGAATGGTTAGATTAGTTCACAGCTCCGCCAACAGCATTAGTCTTCCAATTTTTCCACAGCTTCTCCAACATTTTTATTTGCTTTTGTTGTCATATTAGCCAATCTGATAGGTGTCAGGTGGTACCTCAGAGTTGTTTTAATTTACATCTCTCTAATCAATCGTGATTTAAAGGATTTTTTCATATGACAACAGATAGCTTTGATTCCTTCATCAGGAAACTGCCTATTCATATCCTTTGACCATTTCTATTTATTTTATTTTTTTTTAGTGAGGCAATTGGGGTTAAGTGACTTGCCGAGGGTCACACAGCTAGTAAGTGTTAAGTGTCTGAGGCCGGATTTGAACTCAGGTACTCCTGACTCCAGGGCCGGTGCTCTATCCACTGCGCCACCTAGCTGCCCCTTTGACCATTTCTCAATTGGGGAATGACTTGGATTCTTATAAATTTGATTTAGTTCTCAACATATTTTAGAGATGAGGCCTTTATCAGAAGTACTGGCTATAAAAGTTGTTTCCTAGTTTTTTGTCTCCCTTCTAATTTTGGCTGCATTTCTTCTGTTTGTACAAAACCTTTTAATTTAATGTAATCAAAATCATCCACTTTGCATTTCATAATATTCTCTATCTCTTGTTTGGTCATAAACTGTTCTCCTTTCCATAGATCTGAGGATTAAACTATTCCTTCCTCGCCTAATTTACCTATGGTATCACCTTTTATGTCTAAATCACGTACCCATTTTGACCTTATTTTAGTATAAGGTATAAGATGTTGTTCTATGCCCAGTTTCTGCCATACTCTCTTCTAGTTTTCCCATCAGTTTTTGTCAAATCCTGAGTTTCTTTCCCAGAAGCTAGAGTCTTTGGGTTTATCAAACACTATATCACTAAAGTTATTTACTACTGTGTTTCCTGTGACTAACTTATTCCATTGACCCTTCACTCTATTTCTTAGCCAGTACTAGATAGCTTTGATGACTGCCGCTTTGTAGTTCAGATTTGGTACAGCTAGCACACCTTCCTGTGCATTGTTTTCCATTATTTCCCTTGATATTCTTGACCTTTTGTTTTTCCAGATGAATTTTACTATTAATTTTTTTTCTAGCTCTATAAAGTAAATTTTAGGTAGTCTGATTGGTATGGCACTGAATAAGTAAATTAATTTAGGTAGAATTGTCATTATTATTATATTAGCTTGGCCTATCCCTGAGCAATTGATATTTTTCCAATTATTTAGATCTGATTTGATTTGTATGAAAAGTGTTTTGAAATTGTGTTCATAGAATTTCTGGGTCTGTCTTGGCAAGTATATTCCCAAGTATTTTTTATTGCCTACTGTTAGTTTAAATGGAATTTCTCTTTCTATCTCTTCCTGCTTGACTTTGTTCATCATGTAAAGAAATGCTGATGATTTATGTGGATTTATTTTATATCCTGCTACTTTGCTAAAGTTGTTAATTGTTTCAAGTAATTTTTAGTTGATTCTCTAGAATTCTCTAAGTATACCATCATATCATCAGCAGAGTGATAGTTTTGTTTCCTCCTTGCCATTCTAATTCCTTTAATTCCTTTTTCTTCTCTGATTGCTAAAGCTAATATTTTATGTCTCTGATCTTGATGGGGTTCTTCATATCCCTCTTTTCAGCATCTTTTAATTTTTTTCTCCCCCTAATAGATTGTAAGTATCTTGTAGCCTGGACCTTTTCTTTATACCCCTATTGCTTAACACACTTCCTGGAATATAGTAGGTATTTAATAAATGTTTACTGATTGACAAAACTAAGGTGATGTAAAAAACCCCCTCAAAATATATCAGTAAGAATTAAAAGGCAATTTTATTACCCTCAGGAATCTTTACCTTTCTGCAATGAATCATGTCAGAGTTATCACAAGCTACTTCCAAACAGGCAGTGGGTGAGGAATGGGGGAGGATGGTTTGCCCTATCTCACATCCAAGCCACCATAAGGTCATCAGCATGGTATATAAAGCAGAACCATAAGCCTAGGTTTGGAGTAACTCATTTCTGTTCATCCTTGATATTAGGTGACCAAGTGTCTATGCAGAAATGGACCTGTCAGGCCTTAGAGGTGACTTTGTGAGATTGAGAAGTACAGAGGTTATGTGTCATATTATTTGGGCTTGAATTGCTGTTGAAAGAGGTGCTACCCTACCATTCTTGTATAAGACAAGCACTAACAAGAAAATCTTCCCAGATTCCCAAAGTCTTGGATCAGATGTGGACAAAACAAAACACCTACATGCCCCCCTTTTATCCCTTTTTCCATCCCTGCTCTCCCCCCTCCCTGAGACGGCAATCATATATGGGTTATGAATATATGATTATGTAAAACATTACCATATTTGTAATTTTGTTCAAGAAAACTTGCTTATAAGAAAAAAATGACAGAAAGTGAAAAATAGCATGCTTCAGTGTGTTCCATCAATATCATTTCTCTCTTTGGATGTGGATAGTTTGTTTCTACAATAGTCCTTTGGAATTGTCTTGGATCATTGTATTGTTGAGAATATGAGGCCAAATCTTCATTCACATCTTTCTAATTCCAGGTGTTCTATCTACTGTATCACCTAATTACCTACATCAGGGACATTCCTTGAATCCTTCCCTTCACTGTTGTCTTCAGCATTAGCTTTGCTCTGGTGTTCATTTGCCCCAAACATGATTTTGTTATGTGCTCCAGGTATAAAAATTCATAATTGTATTCCTTAGCCCATCTCCTTCCCATTCTTTCATCATAACTTTTATTTTGGATTTCTAACCTGATAGAATTTTACAAGTTTAATTTTATTTTCCTAAAGAAGCCTGTTGCCACAATATGTAGTACTATACCTGTTGCCTATTTCTGAGTGTGTAGGATTATGAGATATTTATTTATATTTTGGTAACCTAGTTTTGTTACTCATTGTTTAAGCAAGACAATATATATTTTTTTTAAATTTTAGTGAGGCAATTGGGGTTAAGTGACTTGCCCAGGGTCACACAGCTAATAAATATCAAGTCTCTGAGGCCGGATTTGAACTCAGGTTCTCCTGACTCCAGGGTCAGTGCTCTAATCCACTGCGTCATCTAGCTGCCCCTAAGCAAGACAATATTGATACCATTCTACTGACTGCCATATGTCTTCATTGCCATTTTACTTATTATAAATTTTAACCTTTAGAAATTGTGGTGTTCTCATAACTGATAGCCATATAACATTGCTAGGAAAATATTTATGTCCAAAGATGTAGTATTTAGAAGTAGTGATATATTTGAACTCATTAAAAACAATTGGTAATTTTTCTAAATAATATATGTATGATACAAATATATTTATATATTCCTTTACAACTTTGAACTCAGTATTTTGTAAATAATAGTGCACATCTAAAAGAATATATTAACCGACCACAGGCTGTTCAGATAGTCTAGTCAAAATGTGTTGCTCGTGTTTTGTGGTAGCAACGAACAAATAACAAAGTATGTATCTTTCATGTGGGGAAGAAATTGTGGTATATGAACTTAATGGAATATTTTTTTGCTTCAACAATAAATATGATAGGGGCATCTAAGTGGAACAGTGGATAAAGCCCTGGATTCAGAAGGACCTGAGTTCAAATCCAGTTTCAGACACTTGACACTGTGATCCTGGCAAGTCACTTAACCCTCATTGCCCTTCAAAGAAAAAAACCAAAACCAAAACACAAACAAAACAAAAAAAAATAAATATGATAAATAAATTAGAAGCATGGCAAAATTTAAATGAACTGATACAAACTGAAGTAAGCAGAAACAAGAAGACAGCATACACAATGTCAGTGGAAAATGGAAAGAACAAGCACAACAAAACAAATGAAAATGAATGTTGTAAAATTACAAAGAACAAGCTTGGACCCAAGGGGGAAATATGAGAAGACACTTATACCAACTCACTTGCAGATGTGGAGAGGGTGTTAATAAATGTGGGAAATTGTATATATCAGGTGATTTTTATTGATTGATACTTTTTCCTCTTCTTTTTCCTTTTTAAAAATACTATAAGGGATTATTTCAGGTTTGGAGGAAGGAGAGGTAGATGGTAGTATTATCTGATGGAAAAATACAAGATATACACTTTTGTGAATTATTTTTTAAATAAATTGAAGTTTCAAAACCTCCAAAATATGTTGCTGTTATTTTATAATGGGAAAGTGATTTTAGCTTGTATTTCTGAAGAATAATTGGAGGTAGATACAGTACATGGCATGGGATAGGATGTTTTTGCAAAGCTAATTGATATAAAAATTGTAACTTTAATTTTATTATCCCCAATACACTAAACATCTCAGTTATAAAGTTCAATTTTTAGTGAAGGATTTAAATTTTTTCCAAATACAAATAATACTGGCTATATAACCTTGAATAGTAATTTAGTCCCAAAATATTTTTTTTAAGGAATCTTAAACTTATTTTGCTATTGTGATGTCATTGTAATGGAATTATATTTTTCCCAGATCCTAAATATTCCATTAATGGGATGTTCCCAGCCAGAGACTTCTGTTTACCGTTGCAATACCATTCCATCTGGGATTATCTGGAACTTAATTGTTACCATTGTAATGTCAATGCTGTAGAACTGCTCTGTAATCTTTTACCAATGTAATGGAATAATAATGGCATTATAATGGGCTCCTCATAATTCCTTTTTACTATTATAATGCTGTCATAATGGCATTGTAAGGGGGTCTCCAGAAACAGGGGTTGAAATCATTTTGCCACCCTCCTGACATTACAATGAGTCCCCATGGAGTTTATGTGAAGTTGTTTTGCTCCTATAATGGCATTATTAATGCAGTCTCCATAGACATGCAGGGAAATTGTTTGACCATCATAATGTGGTCTTCATGGCCTTACAATAAAGTAGCTTAGTAGTGTAATGTGGTTTCCATTAACTTGTGCTAAAATCATTTCCCTATCATAATGGGCTTATAATAGGGTATCCATGGACATGGGCTACCATGATTTGGTTCTCTTGATGGCATTAGAATAACACTGTTGTAAAGATCGGTAAAATAAAGAAGATGCTAAGTGACTGTATCATAAAAAGAGACCTTAAGTAATGGACATCTACTATTCACACTTAAATATTGTGTGTGTGTGTGTTTTTAGAAACACTGTGCTAACCACAATATGTTCTATAAACCATTTCTCAGTTCCTAAAGAAGAAAAATCCAGTCAATGAGTACTGTCCCACCCTTTATTCTGATTTTTAAACAATCTTATTATTCTTGTTTTTCCTTTTCCACCCTCCCACTTTCCAATATTTAGGTGTATATGCACATATATATGTATATATATACATATATATATATGCATAGAGAAACAGAGACAGACACATAGAGAGAGAAAAAGAAATGAGTAGACAGAAGATATAAATAGATAGACAGATAGACAGATAGTTTACACCTGTGATTTCACTGGTTGAGGAACTCTGAGAAAGGAGATTCTCTTAATCAGTGGCATATCACCAACCACTCTACAACTTATAGAGTTATAGAGCTGTCTGTGTCAATGAAAGTATAAGTGTCTTGCCCAAGGGTACAAAGACAGTATATGCAGGCATCATCAGAAATGGAACTTTTAACTCAGGTCTGTCTGTCTCCAAAGCTGCCACCTCCTTTATCTGCCCCTTGATGATGACAACAGTAATCTTAGAAGTCAGTCTTTGAAATGTCCGAGATTCAAGAATTGAATCAAAACACCCTCCATTGGGGATAGTCACATTAACTCAGCCAAAACTATATCACCGAAGAAGCTATGAACAAATGAATGGATTTGTCATGTGTATTTGTTTATGAAAATGTCAAGATTTCTATTGGCAATTTGAGAATAGTCCATTACAACTTGACATTATAGAAGGGTTATCTTTAAGGGACCTGGACTTGGTGAACAATGTATATTATTTCAGAAAAATGGAAGAAACTGTGTAACTCATTCCTGTAGGCTGTGAAAATTTAACACCTACCATATACTCAGTTAAGCATGACAAAGCTGGACAAATAATTGCACATTAGAAGCTCATTACATTTCATGGACTGACAGAAAACAAATCCCCATTCTACAAAAATAATGCTATAAATATCTTGAAGAACATAGTCAATAAATTGTGCTGAATTCTGACCTTCATCAGAGAGAATTGTCAAAAATTGCCAAGACAAGATATTGATTGATTAAAAAAACACACACAAACAAACAACAACAACAAAGCAAAAAAATGTGTTCTAAATGATGGTTGTATCTAATATTAATTTAATCAATGATTTTAATTAGTAGTTAAATTAATAATTAACCTCTAAGCTACATGGAATGAAAGACTAAAAGTATAGTTACCAGAGGAGATAAAAATCACACTGAAATAAGATGAAGTACATATCACATCTGTTACCTGTCTACTAATCATATTGTAACAAGATTTTTTTCAGTGAGTTAACAGAGGAGGAGTACACATCTAACACTTTGGTGAAACTACAAAAATCAGCATTTTATGTATCTGTACAATTATCTATAGAATATTAAATCTAAAAGAATAATAAAGATAGCAGACCATTTCTCTCTGAAACACATCATAAAGATGAAAAAAATGGATGATAGTATTAGGCAAGAGCAAAGTAGGGGAATATTAGTCTGGATATCATGTAAGGTAAACTTTATGTAAATTCATTACTATAACTCTGATGGCCTGGCAGAAACCCTGAAATTTTGGCAAATTGGACTTTGGTAATACCACCGATTGGGCTATCACCCCTGGTCAGTGTGATGTAATTGAGCGAAAGAGATCAATTGCTTTGTTAGGAGATGCAGAATGACTTTACTCAGAAAAACATTGATGATGAGTTTGATAGGAAGGATTACAGAGCACATGATTTTAGTTCATATTCTGGTATCACACGCAGGGATTTTGATGACAGAAACAATGTCAATGCCAACATAGATTTTGAAATGGAGATGGGCATACTTAGACAAGAATTTCCTTTTGAGTGTATTAGCATGAATATAATTAGCAGACAAATTATATCAAAACAGAGCAATTAACAAAATTGATATTTGCTACTATAAATGACTTTATTCTCCCACAGCACTTGACAGAAAGTATAAAGCATTTCAGAACTTGCACATAGAAGTATAAAACTGTTGCTATAGTAAGAATAATAGCAGGATAGGTGGAGCTATCAAGGAGGTCTAAGGACAAGTATGAAATACTATCCTAGAAGAAGTAATTTGAGGAGACTAGTAAATATCTGTAGAAATATATTAAAAGGGGGCAGCTAGTGGATAAAGCACTGGCCCTGGATTCAGGAGGACCTGAGTTCAAATCAGGCTTCAGACACTTGACACTTACTAGCTGTGTGACCCTGGGCAAGTCACTTAACCCTCATTGCCCTGCAAAAGAAAGAAATATATTAAAAGATTATAATAATATTTTTTGGGGGGGGACAATAAACATTAAGGGACTTGGCCAGGGTCACACAGCTAGTAAGTGTCAAGTGTCTGAAGTCAGATTTGAACTCAGGTCCTCCTTAATCCAGGGCCAGTGCTTTATCCAATGCACCACCTACCTCCCTCCATAGCAATCTTTTTAAAAAAAATATTTTATTGATATCCTTTTTAATATTGCTTTGATTCCTCTTTGTAGTTCTCCCCATCCCAGAGAGTCATCCCTTATAACAAGTAATTATTTTTAAAAGAAAAGAATAAAAGAGAAAAAGTAAACAAAACATTTTGAAAATATCAATATGTTGAACAATTTATTATATGCAATGCATCTGTGGAGCCCTTCACCTGTGAAGGTAAAGGTAAATAAAATATGTGTTATGTACAATAAAAAACCTTGAATGCCTTGGCAGTTAAATAAAGAAAATAATAAGACATTATGCACAAAGCTATCTAAAAAACAAAAGCAAATGAAAAATTTTAGATTCTCTTAATCACCCATTGAAAAGAAAATGTCAAAAAGTTAAAATGATAATCCAATCACAAAGACAATATCAAAAACACCAACAAGAGCAGCTAACAATTTAACATACAAATTACATTACAGAGTACTGAGAATCAAAGCAATTAGAGGAGAGGGTAAACAAATTCTAAATAACAGAGTTGTGGGAAATTGTGGTCATATATATGATTGCAAAAATCCCACCATAATAAAAAGGTGAATTGTTTTAAATGAGAAATAGAAGGCTTGTAAAATTTCAATAAAATTGTGAGAGAACAGAATGTCAAAGGAGGTGACTAAAATTCTAATTACTCTGCAAAATGAAAGACAGCAGGGCCAAATAAGATCAATAATTATTTGCTCAAATGCTTCACAGTGGTACATCAATTACCATCAAGCACTTTACCAGATTCCTCTTAGAAACAAGCCTGATCTTGTGAAAAAGGCATGTAGCATCTACTAAAAATGAGAATAAGCCACCTCAAAGTATCATAATATTTAAATTACCTTTATTGATTATTACAAATCCTTTTACTCAGTTCCTCATCCATGGCTTATTCACGTACAGCAAATATATGAAAAGACCCAAGTATAGTGAGAACACTAGAGTTTTTGATGTCCACATGGGAAGTTATTATCTGTTTAAAAATATAATCTATATGATAATGTCAAGAATAACTGATATAACACATATTATTTTTCATAGAAATAGATTAATTCTCTTGTTATTCAAGCGACCTTTAAATCCATTACCATCCAAAGAACTAAGAAAGACATCCATTTTAACAAGTATGTAAAACCAAAGCTTCCTCTTAATTATTTGATATACATAGACAAAATAACCACAAGCAATTACATAATAATTATCCTTAAGGAGCCAAGATTGGCGATCATTGCAGATTGTGCTCCTCTGTAGTTCCATTTTTTACCAGGGTTGTGCCAAAGATATTTCTGTAAGCCTAGAGAAGCTGAAGGGTAGCTAGGAGCAGTGGATAAAGTACTGGTGCTAAAGTCAGGAAGACTCATCTCCACAATTTCAAATCTGGCCTCAGACTCTTAGTAGCTATGTGACCCTGGACATCACTTAATTATGTTTACCTCATTTTTCTCATCTGTAAAATGAGCTGGAGAAGGAAATAGCAAGCTACTTCAATATCTTTGCCAAGATAACCCTAAATGAGGTCATGAACAGTCAGACATGACTGAGAAATGGCTATACAACAAGTCAAATTTATATACTAAAATGTATATTAATTATGAAAAGTTTATTTTATCCACTGATACAGTAGTCCTTGGAACATTTTAGGGCATAGAGATAGGATATCAACTTGTGTCAGGACTTTTTCTATCTGAATGCCATCAAATGAGCCTAGAATTATTTTTCAATAATGACGATGATGGTAATGAAAAGAATGGGCACTTGCTTATAGAAAAATAAGCTTTTTGATAGCATTTCAGGACCAGGTAATGACAACCTGACATGAAAAAAAGTTTATCCTTAAAGAACTTGGACATATTAATCACTATAGATTAAGCAAGTAAATGATAAAACATGTAACACATCATTGCTGGCTGTAAAAATGCAACACTTATTGAATAGCTAGTAACATATGACTTATTAGCTAGAATTGCACATCAGAAGTTTGATGTATTTCAATGAACAGCAAGGAGTCTAGTGTCACTGGAACTTAGAATATGTGGAGGGGAATAAAGTTTGAGAAGTCTAGTAAAGTAGGAAGGAGAGATATATAAAGAGTTTTAAAAGTTAAACAAAGGATTTTGTATTTTGATCCTAGTGGCAATGGTGAGCTACTGGAATTGTTTTTAAAGAGAGGTGATATGGCCACATTTGAGCTTTAGGAAGCTTAATTTGACAGGTGAGTAAAGGATGGATTGGCATGGGGAAAGTCTTGAATGAGGAAGACCAGTCAGAAGACTATTGCAATAGTAATGAGAACTTTCATCAGAGTGTTAGCAGAATCAGAGGCGAGAAGGGGCACAAATACAAAAGATATTATGAAGGTAGAATCAACAGGCCATGGTACCAGATCAAATATGGAATGGTAAAGGGTTACAGAGATTAAAGAATTAAGGTTAACACCTAGGTTGGTTGCCAGAGTCAACAGAGAGAAAAATGGTATCCTTGATCTTAATTTGAAACTTAGGAAGAGAGGAGATCTTCATATTATTTACTGCTGTTATTGTCCAAAGATGTTCTTGGTGAGTTTGTAGAAAATGTTTATATCCCAATACTTTTATTCATTTACAAAAAGTAGTCATTTTATCCACCTCTGCAATAGAAAAAAAAGCACAGCCTATAAAAGATTATAGAACAAAAATAACAGCATATTGCCTTGCTATGAAATTGTGGTCTTATCTTCAATATTGCTACAGAATCCCCTTTAACCATTACAACTCAACACCCACCCGCTCTGTTCCCTCACAATACTAATCTACCATGGCTACAGCAAGGCTCTGACCTTTATTTAAACAATGTTATCTGAATTTTATCTTTTTAAAAGATGAAAATGAGATAAAAACATAGAAATAAAAATAACAATTCATATTTACACAGCGGCTCATGATTACAAAGTACTTTAAACCTATTATCTCATACTATCCTCACATTTGGCCCCGATGTAAATATTGTTTTATTATGATTATTCTATCAGTGCTGAAAATGTTGATCAGAGAGATAAAAATGCTTTTCTCAAAATTATATCACTCATAATTTGCAAAGGCAAGAATTGAATTGACTCTAAATACAATGTTCTTTCCACTGTTTCTAGAAAAGAAATAACAAAAAATAAAAATAAAAAACCTCATTTGATACCACAGATATGATCTTACCAATTGTCTTATAGTAAAAGCCATTCAATTTTCTTAATTCATTTCTAATTAAAATGCAATAAAATAAAGTACAAATGGTTATTTCTCATAGTAGTTCACATTTCTATTACACTTTAAACCCATTATCCAATCTAAATCTGGCAACAATGTTCCAAATTAGGAGATGCATTCATATCATTTTATAGTGGAAGGAGCTGAGGGGGGGTTCATCTAATTCTTTTAACTTGAAGCTTAATGGCCATTCAACTATAAAATAGTATAGCCAGACTCTCTATTTGGTCAGACTACTATACAAAGAAAAAATTTATTATAATTCTTAATGTTTATTGACTAACTGATGAAATAGGAAAGTTTGGAAGACAGGTAGGTTTGGGGACCAATAAGAGGTAACAAGATCCATGAAGCCTGCAATAATCGTTCCATGCCTTCTTATTTTACAAAACTTCCAACATCCACCAAAAGCAAAAAAGGAGGAGGGGAAAGGTCTTTCTAAACAGACACTTGCCTGGATCACAAGCCAACTCCTGGAAGTCAGGAGGTGATTTGGGTGGTGAGGGTATTGGTCATGGTAAAGGGATACTGGAATGAGGTGGGGAATTTTTCCTGACCATCTGCAGCATATGCTTGAGTCACAAGTTATTACCATTCTAATGGGCCAAAGCCTCGCTATAGTCATGGAAGAATAGTAGTGTGAGGTAGCAGAATGGTTGAGTGTTGAGTTGTAAGGAGATTGTGTAGATATATTGAAGTTAAGCCTAGAATTGGTTATCAGAGCAAGCATGGGATGTGGCCCATATTCATATTGGTTTATTCCACATTTCTTTGGATCATGCCACATATCCTTCTTCATGTATACAGATCCTACTATGGAGGTTACTTTTCAGAGACATTTGAGATGGGAAATAGAATTCTGCCCACTTCTCTTTTCCTGCAAACAAGCTCCTCTTTTTAACTTTACTAGTTCTGTTTATGGCACTGCCATACACTGAGTCTCTATTGTTTCAAATTGTCAAACTAGAAAATGTGTGATGTTGAGAAAAGATCACTGCATGTGGGAACTGAAAAGGTCTATGTTAGAATCCACTCTGATATTTATAAGCTATGTGATCACTAGCGAATTGTTTACTCTCTCTAAGCCTCAAATTTCCTTATCTAAAATGGGTCTAACCATAACTTCAGTACCTATCCCTCTTATGAGTGTCAAATGAGAAAATATATGTAAAATACTTTGCAAACCTGGAAATATTATATATGTATATCAATGATTATTATTTTTCCTAACATATCAGAGCCAATAAGTAACCATATACTATTGATCCTATGCTGCAATCTCCATTCTCTATCTTTATGCCTCTATCCTTACTGTCACCACCCTAAGAGAAACTGTCATTAGCACCTACTTGGACTGTTATAACAGCTTCCTTTCAGGTTTTCCCTTCGCTACTCTCTCCCCTCTCCAATCCATCCTTGATACTAGTGACAGAATAATTTTCTTATACATAGAACTAGTCATGTTTCTCTCCTTCTCAGATATATTCATTGTCTTTTTCTTGCCTAGTGAATAAAATTCAGTCTTCTCTGATGAGCATTCAAGTCCTTTATAATGTGTCATCATTCTACTTTTTTTTCATTATCTCACATTTTTCTCCCCTGTACAGTTCCACTCCATCAAAATTGGGCCTCCCGCCTACTCAGCAAACTCTGTGTCTTTCCTCATGCTGGTTTTTTCTGTCTGGGATGTATTCCATTGCCTATTGATCAGTTCAGTTCTTACCCCTCCTTTAAAGTCAAACTCAAATACCATTTTTCTCCAGGAAGCCTTAATTCCCCTAATGAATAAAGACCTTCCTCTTCAGAATTTATGTGACCATTTGCTTTGTAACTCTCTAATATGCTTACCATACAGTGTTATGCATTCTATTTTTCTGTTCATATATCATATTCCAAACTATAATGTTAGTTTTATGAGGACATGGACTGTGTCTTTTTTAACTTTTGTAGTTCATCCTGTGCCTAACAGAATATTCTCCTTGGAACACACTAAGTGCTTCATAAACGTTTGTTCTTGTAGAATGAAATGTAGCTATAAAGGCTCTCTACAGAGTAATTCCCATGTATATGTTCAAAACATCCAAGATTTCATGGAAGATGTACCTACAGAGATGACTTAATTCAAAGATCCACTGAGTATCAAAAGGAAATAAAGCACAACGCTAGGAAACAGAGGTTCACTAATGACCTCAAGGATATTTTGACATTGGTGTTGAAAATATTCTTTAGGAATTCCCAAAAGAAGAAGGATTTCTTCTCGTTGAGGAGGTATCTTGGGGAGATACAGGAATATTCACATATAAAGAGGTTGCTTCTATGAGTCTCTGAACAAGTAGATTAATTCCTTAAACAACTTGATCAATGTAGACTTGCATGCCCATTGGTGCATTTCTATTGGAGTTTCAGAGACTGGGACTATTTCCAAGATGTTTCATTGATTAGGACTGAGAGAAATGGCCACTTATTAGAAAAACAATACCATATTGTGGTTAATAAAAGTAAACTGTAAGAAAAGAGTTGTGTTTCTGCCTCTCTATGTCTTTTCTGTTCTCTCTCTCTATCTCTGTTTCTCTGCCTGCCTCTGTTTCTTCTTTTCTGTCTCTGTCTCCTTCTGTCTATCTTCCACTAACTTCTCCTCCCTTTCAGAAGACACACTGCATAGTAGAATGGATCTGTGTTCCAGTGAAACCTGTGCCCATGAAAAGTTTCCTTCTCTAGCATTCCCCTCTTCCAACCCAGAACCAGTGGCAATTTTTTACAAGGCCAATTTTACATATTCTTGTCTTTGGCTGACAGGTACATATTAAATGTTCATGATTTCCCTTTTCTATTTGGAAAAATGGAGATTTTGAATTCTTTGGGCCATTTTATTAAGGAATTTAGCTTTTGAGCCAGAGAAAATGATATCCAGAATAGCATCAGTCTGAAGAATTTGCTCATAGTTTAAGAGTTCCTCAATTAAGACCTATTTCACTTCTCATCACACACAAACACACAAACACACACAACACACACACACACTTCTTGAAGTGATGATCCAAAAAAGGACAGTGGCATGGACACAATGAACAAGAAGAATGATTGGATTGGGAATATGGAAAATTATAAAGTCGTTTCAAACAACAATCAAACATTTATTAAACACTTATAATGTGCCAGGCACTGCACTAGACACTGGTGAAACATTCTACCCTCCAACTGCTTATATTCTTTCATGGATGTCATATATGTTAAAAAATGTATATACAAAGGAAATGAAGGATAAATTTATGAGGAGAGCAGCTGAAGAGACCAAGAAAGGCTTCATTCAGCAGGTAAGGTTTGACCCGAGTTTTGAAGGAAATGTGGGATTCTAAGGCACAGAGTTGGTGGCAGAAGGCATTCCTGGCATGGGAGACAGTCAAAGAAAAGACAGGGAGTGTCCTATGTAAGGAACAATAAGAAAGCCATTAATGATGCTGAATTGTTCACTGCTGCAAAAGTCTATCTTTTAACACCAATATCCTCCTAATGGTATTATGTGACTGTAAAGCATTGAACACCATGACATCAGAACAATACAACTGCAGGTTACTCAAAGAGAAATGGAAAGACACATGGTGGGTTTAAATTAGCTTCAGATTATTGCAAATGACCTTATAAAATACATCAACTATAATATGTATGATTGGAAAGGGAAGTAGGATGGTCCTTTAAACAGAATAAGGGAAGATCTACACTCTGAGTGGAACAATGTTAATCAGGAAGGACCAAAGTCCTATAAAGCCTCTAGTGTAGTGTGCAGATCCAATGCATGTTGAATTTTATTTAATTGGATTAAAGTAGATTGGATTGAATTGTCTATGGAGGATTTGGGAGGTGAGGGGAGAATGAAGCATAATTCCACAAGATAAGACGGTTGGGTAGTAATCTGTACCAATGGAGGGAATACTCAGACTGATGATATGATTCTGGATCTGTCAAAGAATCAAAGTAATACACAGAAAAGATTTATTCATTTCTCTGCACATTACATTCCTTATTTTCCCCACCATTTCCTCCACTTCTAACACCTCTAAGACAGGTACCTTCATCTCTCTTACCCCTCCACTCACTTTTCAACTTGCTTTTATGTGTCATATTACCAATTTGAATATAAATTTTAATGCAATGATTGTCTTTTTTCCTGCTTTTATTTATATTCCCAGCGCTTATATATTCCCAGTGCCTAGCACACAATATCCACATAATAAATGCTTGTTGATGGACTATTTATTTTATACACAGGCCTGATAATAGGCAATTTAATTGGAGAACTAGGCATTAAGGGTTAACGTCAGAAAAGCTTTTTTTAAAAACAAGCTATGAATATGGATAATATAACTTTGCACATAGTTTATTTAGACTTAATTTTCAAAATATAAAATTTCACCAGTCCATTTCTATCACTTCATTTTCACATTGAAATGGTACAAAGGATTGTCTATTACATGTGGTCTCTGGAGTCAGGATGACCTGAGTTCAAATCAGGCCTTAGACATTTAGAATCTGTGTGACCCTAAGCAATTCACGTAATTTCTGTCTCACTTTCCTCACCTTTAAAATGGAGATAATAATAGCATCTACTTCTTAATGTTGTTGTGATCAAATGAGATAATATCTCATTTGACAATATCTGACACATACTTGTTACTATATAAATGTTTATTTCCTTATAGATTTAAAGCTGGAAAGGTGCTTGGAGATCATCTAGACCAACCCTAGTCATTTTGCAAATGACTTACCCAAGGTCAAATATATAGACCTGGGACTTAATCCCAGGCACTCTAATGATAAATCCTTTTTCCTTTCCACTACACCAAAATACCTCCCCTTTCCACCACATTGGCTTTCCTCCCCCCACTTCTGCCAATTCATCCTACATATCCTTTAAATTTCAGCTCATATGTTATCTCCTCTGTGAAGATACCCATGATCCTCCTCAGTAGAAATGACTTTTCTTTCATCTAATCTCAGAACTTCCATGTATTTTTCATATTCTAATTTGTAGTTTATCTTAAGTCAAGGTTTTATCCAACTCAACTAAATTGTAATAATCTTAAAACCAGGGACCCTGTCTTATTTATCTTTATATCACATTTCAAGTGCATTTCACATTGCTAGGCCTTA
This sequence comes from Dromiciops gliroides, assembly GCF_019393635.1. Taxonomy (NCBI): domain Eukaryota; kingdom Metazoa; phylum Chordata; class Mammalia; order Microbiotheria; family Microbiotheriidae; genus Dromiciops; species Dromiciops gliroides. Next base: position 451,035,719 of record NC_057861.1, on the reverse strand, counting down.
ATAAATATCTTTTCAATGCATGCATGTGTGAACAAGTGAGTAAGTGAATGAATGAATAAATGAATGTAGACACATAGGATAATGTAGCAATAGAGGTAAGAGCATTGATTTGGAATTAAAGGTCTGGGTCTTACCTCATCCCTTTTTAAAGCTTAGATCCTCATTCCCTATGTGAAAGTTATGCCAGTCACTTAACTTCTTTGGACTTCAGTTTCCTCATTTGTAAAAGAAGCTCTTTAAAGTTTTTGCAGGGTCAGAATCCTATGTTTCTGTTAGTCAGCATTGATAAAAATCTTTTCAGAGATTTGGAACAAAAATCTGTCCCTAAATTTTCTATTCTTGCTGCGAAGATTAATAATGAACAAAGTAAGAAAATGGAGCAGAAGTCCAGTTTGAGAGTCACTAAAACTCCTCCTTAATAGTTTGTGAGATCTGTGCAATTTCATTCATTTGGGTTCTTCCTCTTGTAACATGATCTCCATTACTCTCAACATTAGACCATAGTCTTTATGGTTTGTTGTGATGACAACAAAAGATAACAGGCATGCAGTTTCTTGCTAGCCTTCTATTCAAATTCTTACTTAATTGGACTGGCCAGAGCTTGTGCTCACTGGAATAGATTTAATGAACGCCACTACCCAGTATCTTCTCAATGCTACAATGAATCATCAGAATTCAACCAAGGGAGGCATGAAAATGATATCATAAAAATCATAGGGAAAAATGTCATGGGCCTCTGACTAAATCTGGATTCTTTCTGAATTTATATGGCACTTACCCACCTGTATACATTTCACACTCTATGTCATTTGGCTTGGACATAGACACTTTAGATACTTTAAATCTCATGAATAAGACTCTATTAATCAATTTTTCTAACTCCAAACCCAATATTCTTTCCACTAAACCATATTATTTCCCATGATCTTAATCTTCTTTTGCTAATTGTCATTACATAATCATGAGATAATATGACCAAAAACCAATTTCCAGAATGTGATCAGTGTCATGCCACTGATAAGATACAGTGTGACAAAAAGGAAAAGGATTGAGATAATGGAATTGGACTACAAAGTGGAAACATGGGTTCTACATGTACACACACAACTAACATATACACATGTGTACATGCATATACAACAAACTTAAGCATACAAATGTGTGTAAACATGTGTATATAGAGAGATATACATGACATATATATACTTCCACACACATTTATGTATATGTATACACATTTAGCTGCATGTGTACATCAGTATGTACACATGCTGTGTTTATATATGTGTATACACATATATACATGTATATGTAGATATATGGATATAAAATATATTTATAGCAGTTCTTTTGGCAGTGACAACTAGAAATTAAGGGAGGTAGGTATCCTTTAATTGGGGAATCACCAAATAAATTGTTGTAATTTAATACATAAGAAATTAGCAAAGGAATAGGTTCAGAGAAACTTTGGAAGACTTCTATGAAGTCATGCTAAGTACATACAATAACAACAACACTGCAAAGATCAAGAACTTTGAAAGACTTAAGATTCTGATCAATATAATGACCATTCATGATTTCAGCTGACCCAAGATGAACTTTGCCTCCTACATCTGGACAAAGGTGATGGAATCATGATGGAAAGTGAGAAATATTTTTTAGACATTGCTAATATGTGTATTTCTTTTTCTTGAGTATACATAATTATTTACAAAGGTTTTATTTTTCTTTTAAATTAGGGGGTCACATGGGAAGAAGAGAAAATAAAGTATTTTTTTAATTGAAATATAAAATGAAAAAATTCCAAAGATATGTCTTTTAATCACTTCACTTTCCTGACTGTTTCCCCCTTGAAAAGACTACATTATTTTGGTCATGGTGTCATAGATTTAGACTTAGACTAAGAAATATTACATAACTTGTCTAAGTTCCATAGCTAGAAAATGTCTGAGGAAGGATTTAAAGGTAAGGTTCCCTCAATCTAAGTCCAGTTTATATCCACTACACCTTTTATTTATAATGTTTTTCTAACTAAATTAACTTCTGACATATAGTTTGTTTTTGTTTTTGTCTTTTTTTTTAAGTTGGGGTAACGAGGGTTAAGTGACTTGGCCAGAGTCACACAGCTGATAAGTGTCAAATGTCTGAGGCTGGATTTGAACTCAGGTACTCATGAATCCAGGGTTGGTGCTTTATCCACTGCACCATCTAGCTGCCCGACATATAGTTTTTCTATGAAATTATCATACATAAACAAAGTCCAGGTAGGTTCGGTGAACCTTCTATGGAGGATCTACAAGTCAATCAACATGGATTTATTAAGTGATTGCTATGTGCCAAACACTACACTAGGTTTTATACATGGTTAATGCAGTTAGTAGTCCATAAAGGAAAAGTACAGGTCCTCAGACAATGAGAAGCCTAGCCACATGGTCAGTCATGGAAGATATTTTCAGGTATGTTTCTATGTCATATGTTCCATCAATATTTATTATAAGTCTAGAATTGTTTAAGAAATTACGAGGAATGGGGGAGGGCAAAGTTCCTACAAAGATGAAAAAAAACATTGTTTTCACTGTTGAAGAACTTATGTTATAGTATGGGAAATGAGCCAGGGGCATAGCTAACTATATTACATGGGCTCACATGAAAGTATAACAATAGAGTTGCAAAGAAAGTGTTAACTCTTTAAAGCATTCCTGAGGAGAGAGAGAGAGAGAGAGAGAGAGAGAGAGAGAGAGAGAGAGAGAGAGAGAGAGGGTTTTTTTTCCTATGTAGGAGGCCCAGGAAAGGTTTCCTGTGAGATGAGCCTTGAAGGATGGAGAATAGGACACATAGTGACATTGTCATCAATGTCCCCTTCAAATACAAAGAATAATTTATGGCTTCAGTAACGTCAGGCACGTCATGGAGCTGGTGACTACAGAACTGTTACAGAGGAAGTCATAGAGATATTTTGATATGTAATGGAAATGGTTTGTCAGTCAGTCAACAAGATTTATTGAGGCCACTGTATTTGGAGAACTATAATCTGTAAGGATTTTGTATTAGGGAGAAAAAAAAAAAACAAAAGATAAGCACCAAGGAAACCATTTCTCCAGAAGTGATATGGAATTAGTTCACAGTAAACTGGTATTTAGTATCAAGAGTTGCTAAGTTTGGAATAACAACATTTTAAGTAGGAAAAAATTGTGTTTAAATGTGAATTTTAGGAGTAAGGTCTAGTGTCCTCTACTCATTGCCACTACTCACTGGCTTACAGATGCCCATTTCACGTCTGCCATCACTTCTTGTCACAGTGGTCATTCTCTATACCTAGAAATGAACTATTGGGAGGGTGGGTGACATAGCCTATCTTGGCCACCTCTGACACTTCTGGCTGTTTGACATTGGAAGTATCAGTTAAAGTTTCAGTGTCTAAGAAATTCTGTAAAACTATCAGTTGCAGTGATTGTGCTGACCTGCATTGCTGAAGGAAGTTCCTCACAGGGAGCTGCCCACAGTGATCTCACAGGTCTCCTAAAAAACAAAGAAATTCTTCCCTTTACTGATGAACTCATCCTCTTTTTGTCAGCTGTCCACTTATTATCTTTCATTCTTGCCGAAGTACCTAATTGGTGTATCTCCTTTCTGGTTATTCTCATGTCGAATATCATCTTTGATATTAATTCTCACATAATAGCTGATTAGTAAAGCAATGCAGGTTACTCATACCTACCCTGTACCTCCCCCTGGCCCTTTGCATTAACCACTGCAACTTCCATTTCTCAGAGGCTTTGGTATTCAATGCTTTAAAATCCATTCCAATCCAATAACCATTTATTAAATGCTCATTATGTGTCAGGCACTCTGTTAAGTGCTGAAAATAAAAGAAGCAAAACATAGCTCCTGCCTGCAAGGAGCTAAAAATCATACAGCACTGATGGAAGAATGTTGATATTAAAAGGATAAGCCTTATTATTTTCCAGAGAGAAACTTATGGTCATTAAAATTACTATGCAATTTCCCAAAGTCAATCAAGCTTGCTCTTTTCCTCCTCCTATTCAATTCTGTTCCCAGTCATTATTCATCAGTAATTTCAGTCTAATATATATGTATTAATAGTTTTCCATCTAACTACATATCATAGACTAGAAAATAGGGGATAAATTCATTTAGTTTTCACTATATAGCTAGTCAGGTCAAAATACTTTGAATGACCAGTTCTGAGCTAGAAGTCTGCAATGGCATGCCTGAATGGATGCAATCAGCACAATCTCATCAGAGATCAAGAGCATCTGGGAGTTTCTTCTTCATCATCTCTTGAGAATTCCTCTTCCATACAACCCCTATGCTGGAGAGCTTACATGTGTGAGGGCCAAAATTTGATATACTGAACGTTATTTGGGTGACTCACCTTAATATTGGGGTCCCAGAAATATGAGGGACCTTTAAGGTTTAACCCTCCCCTCTGAACAAGCCCCTTTTTAGATATTTCTCCCAGGCCAATAAGAAAGGAGCCTCTGAGCTTTAGCTCACAAAAGGATCAGATTTTATTACTTGGGAATTAATTAAACAACAAAGGTGAAACTAATAAAAATCAAAGATAAGGAAATAGGAAAATACAAATACAAATAGATATTCTTAACTCTCAGCTTAACCTATGCAATCCCAGACTGTTCCCAATTAAGATAGTTCAAAGGAATTTAGGGTTTTCCGTAACTCACCTAACAACTGATCAGCCTGCCAGTCTAAGGTTGCTCCCGCAGAGACAGTGGTCACCCAAGACAGAGCAACAAACACGTGCCACCAGCTCAAAGGCCCCAGCAGAAATGTTCCCTCCCCCCAAAAGGGAGGTCATTCAAAAAGCTGCCTTTGTAACCTCAGGGTGGGCCAGGTATGGCCCCTCCCGAATGAGTTAGCTAAAAACGGGAATATTAATCTTTAACACAAATAATTTTTACCACACATGACAGTAGCAAACATTTTTTAATCCCTGACAATGGAGCTACTACATTTGGACTCTTACATCACATAGTCTTCACTTTACTATCTGAAGAAATAAAATTAACATTTGAGAGAAATTATTATTAATAACCAATGATTTGAGAAGATTCAGATTTCTCCCTTTTTCTTTTATCCTCATTTCACTACCCTATTCTCTGAATGTTGAGCTAACCATCTCCTCTATCCAGACCTCACCCAGGTGGGAAAACCATTGGATTTCATTTAAATTTGGGTGGGGATAAATTCTTTGAATAGATTTCCCATGGCCGGGGGTAACTTGAAAAGGAAATTATATAATCAAAGTTCATGTTCAGCCCTTCATTGTCAAATTCATTCCATTATTGATTTTTTTTTTGTGAGGCAATTAGGGTTAAGTGACTTGCCCTGGGTCACACAGCTAGTGTCAAATGTCTGAGATCAGATTTGAACTCAGGTCCTCCTGAATCCAGGGCTGGTGCTCTATCCACTGCGTCACCTAGCTGCCCCTCCCTCACTGATTTTTTACAAATCAGAATTGATTTCCACCCTCAGGAAAATCTCTCTTCCAATGGGCATATAAGCTGTAAGCCCACTACCATGATTGCCTTTGGTCAAGAGAGAGAAGGCCACATGACAATCCTTTTATTAAAATTCTGACATTATTTTGTTTTGTTTTGTTTTGTTTAGTGAGGCATTTGGGGTTAAGTGACTTGCTCAGGGTCACACAGCTAGTGTCAAGTGTCTGAGGCTGGATTTGAACTCAAGTACTCCTGATTCCAGAGCTGGTGCTCTATCCCCTGTGCCACCTAGCTGCCCCAAAATTCTGAGATTATTAATAAAATGATTAAATTACCCAGAAATTATGTCTCTCAAATCTTTTTAAGTGAAAAACACTAAAGAAAAAAGGGTTACAAAGCACAAGAGACCGAAATCAGGGAAGTATAGAGGAAGCCCTACTGAACCTAGCACATTTTTGAAGTCATACAAGGACTCAATTATCATAATTTCTGATAATAAAGAGAACCCCAAACACTTGCAAAATGATGTTACTACTTCCTTAAAAGGTAATTGGGGGGCAGCTAGATGTTGCAGTGGTTAAAACACCGGCTCTGGATTCAGGAGTACCTGAGTTCAAATCTGGCCCCAGACACTTGACACTTACTAGCTGTGTGACCCTGGGCAAGTCACTTAACCCCCATTGCCTGAAAAAAAAGGTAATTGACAGGGCCAGCTAGGTGGCAAAAAAGAAAAAAAGAAAAACAAAGAAAAAATAATTGACATATCAATCCCATATTTCAACTTTGCCATCATTATTATAGTACTCTATGAATGTATTATGAACATCCTTGATCAACTATGAGAAAAGACAGACTTACACAAATAATACTCTAGAGCAGATCACATTGTTATACTCACACAATTTGCTGAAAGATAGAATACAAAAATGGCAATTATTTGTCAGTCCTTCCCTGAAGGACTGTTATTTTTCCTCACTTATCTTGGACCTGAGATAGTCATTGGAAGAATGTCTCCTACTCACAGGTTAGTTGTCCGTGGGGGCTCTTCAGGATTCTTTGAGAGGAAAGATTTTGAAATGAATTCTGGAAAAGCTAAAAGAAAGAAGAGATATCAGAGAGGAAACAAAACAGTGTCAACATCTAGATATCAGTCACATCCATTAAAACATGAACTCCAGGGGCAGCTAGGTGGCACAGTGGATAAAGCACCAGACCTGGATTCAGGAGGACCTGAATTAAAATCTGGCCTCCTCAGACACTTAACACTAGCTGTGTGACACTGGGCAAGTCACTTAATTCTCATTGCCCTGCCAAACAAACAAAACAAAAACAAACAACCAAAAAAAAAATACTCCTTGAATCCAGCTTTTGTTTTGTTTCCATTTTTTTTTGTTTTTGTCCTTTTTGCGTGTCTTTGGTCATTATTATGGTGCCTGACACATAATAAGTACCTAATAAAAGCTTGTTGACTTACCTAAGCTAAAAGTCACAAGTGTGAAAGGTGATGAAGTCAGTGGTTTCATCACATTGAGCCTATAGCAACTAGCACTTTCTGTCCTGTCAGAGTAAGACTGAGGAGGTGAGTTGGCAGAGCTGTTTGCAAAAATTAATATTTTGGCAGACAAACCGTAGGACACTGACACAGAATTGCCTTGCAAACCTTGAGACTATACCACTCTAGTGCCAGAAAAATAATGATTTGCCAACTCTGAGGCTTTACCTCCACTTCTGAGAAACCAAACTCTCTTCCAGGCTTCATGACTTCATCTTTCACCCATTGAACAAATCCTTATACCTGTTATATTCTCTTGCATCCATCCCTGTGCTGCTGAGCCAACATAGGATTGGGATTTGTGGACTAACCTCATTATAGGACTAGATGTATGGCAGGAGGTAGTTCGGGGAAATGAGCCAGAGTAATTTCTGTTTAAATTAGACCTAGACTGTTCACCTTGTAAGCTATTTTAAGGAAATGTTTTTGTATTATTATAATGTTTCTTGATTAATCTAGGCTGGTCTGAAGAGGGTTTTAGAGGAAAAGAAGGGAATTGAGAGCAAAAGAATATGGATGCAAACTGGCCCCAGAGAACCACAGTTAACATTTAGGCATATTACAATTTTAAAACAAAACACTTGACCAAAACAAACAAAATCCTTTTGATTCAATAGAACAAAATGATGATTTTTGTTTCTCTTTTAAGAATTCTCTCATATATCTGCTCAAATAATACAAAATCTCCTTAAAAGAAGAAGCAAACAGGGGCAGCTAGTTGGCAACAGCCCTGGATTCAGGACGACCTGAGTTCAAATCTGGCCTCAGACACTTGACACTTACTAGCTGTGTGACTCTGGGAAAGTCACCTAACCCTCAGTGCCCCACAAACAAACAAACAAACAACAACAACAAAAGAAGAAACAACTGAGATAACTTGGTTCTCTGACTAACCCCAATTGGTCTTCAAAATACTTCTAAGCCCCAAACCTATTGAAAAACTGATTGGACTTTATCAAACACATTTTGACATAATTTTCCACACGGACCCAGACATATAGAAATAACAATTCCTTTTATTTAAGATAATTTTCAGTGCAAGGCAAAGCAGAGGCCTTGTTTTCATGTTAATGCGCTTATTAGTGCACACATATCCAAGACAGCTGCTTCACCTGTGTTACTGTTGACCTCAACATGAAACATTAAGAGTTTTTCAGTAAATAAAATTAATTTAACAAGGATCTTTAAAATATCATAAGGAGAGTAGAAAGAGGGAAATTATATAACAGAGCTGGAAGGGACTTTGAGAAATCATCTGATCCAGCCACCATGAGGCGGCATTCACTCCAGACATGTGAATATTGGACTCAATTCAGAACCCTTACTTCACAACATTTCAAGGAATGTCCTGTTGTCTCAAGTGGGTGGAAAAATTTGGGTGAGGGAGAGCTAGATGTCTATAAGAAGAGATGGACAAGAGAGATTCAAAAGAACCCAAGTTACAACAGAAACCCCTTTTCTTTCCTAGACTAAAGCTATACATTTTCATTCTACAAATATAGAACTCAAGTTATTCCTAAGGAGTCATCAAATAAACTGTACTGGAACTTGCCTGTTATTACAGACAAAACTATATTCATGCAATTGCCCAGATATATCATTGAATTATCAAAATTTAAGAATGCCATTTTAATAGGTATTATTCCTAATTTTAATAATTTCTAAGCTATATGGAACAAAAATAAAGTCTTTAAAATAGATAAATAGAAATAAAAATAATTTCAGAAAAGTATGAGGTCTCATCCCTGTCATCTGAGCTGTTCATTGGCATTGTCCCTTACCTATCTAAAGAAGATGAGCTAATATTTTAATACTTGTATTCAGTTACAAAAAGCAGTTATCTTATCCACCTTTGCAATTTGTAGAATGGTGAAACACCTGGACAGTGTTCATCTGAATGCCATCAAAAAGATGAAAGGAACAAGACTTCATTGTGGTTTTTTTGTTTGTTTGTTTATTTTGGGATTATTTTTATAGGAAAAAAGAAAGGAGGAGGAGGAGAAGGAAGAAAAAGAAAAGAGAAGATAGAAAAGTTGATAAGAAGGAGTAGATGTAAAGGAAGCATCATGCAATGGATAGAGAGATTTCAAGTCAGAAAGAGCTGAGTTCAAGTTTCACTTCTGATACTTCATATGGGTCAGTCTTGTTAACTCTCTCAGTGACTGAGAACTCTCTGAGAATACAAGATGCAGAATAGTTGTGGATTAATAAAGATAGTTCCAGGAGCCAAGATGGTGGAGAGAAGCCAGGAAGTTGCCTGAGTTTTCCCATGTTTCCCTAAAAAAACATTAAATTAAGCCTCTAAACAGATTCTGGAACTAGAGAACCTACAAAAAAGAAAGAGAGACACAATGCTCCTACTTGAGATAATTTAGAATACTTCAGGAAAGGTCTGTCTAACCTGGGTGAAAGGAGGGGGCAGTTCAGCACAGCACAGCACAGCACAGCTCAGCTCAGCTCAGGGCAGCTTGGCTGAGTGGGCAGCTTGGCTCAGCACAGGTCAGCTTAGTGGGCAGCTGAACACTGCTGCAACTTGACACAGCTGAGAGTGGGGTAGCTGAGAGTGGGGCAGCTGAGAGCAATAAGAAATTTGCAACAGTGACCCCTGTGCACCAGCAGCAGACTTCAACTTTATAAGTTTAAAAATAGGCTACAACATAAGCAAAAAAAAAAAAAAAAAGGACCCTTACTATTGACAGCTTCTATGGTGAAAGGGAAGACCAAAACTCAAACTCAGATGAGTTTGTCAAAATGCCTACAAGTGAGGACTCAAGTGGGAAGATGATCTTGTCTCAAGACCAAAAAGCCTTTTTTTGAAGAGCTCAAAAAGGCTTTTAAAAACCAAATGAGAGGGGCAGCTAGATGGTGCAGTGGATAGAGCACCGGCCCTGGATTTAGGAGTACCTGAGTTCAAATCTGACCTCAGACACTTAACACTTACTAGCTGTGTGACCCTGGGCAAGTCACTTAACCCCAATAGCCTTACTAAAAAAAAAAAAAAAGAAAAGAAAACCAAATGAGAGAGGTAGAAGAAAAAAAATTGGAAAAAGAAATGAGAGAAATGAGAGTTATACTGCAAAAAGAAGCAAAAAAATTGACTTAGGAAAACAATTCCTTAAAAAATACAATTGGCCAAATGAGAAAAAAAAAAAAAAGGCCAAAATGGAGAATGTAAGTCATTCCCAAATTGAGAAATGGTCAAAGCATATGAACAGGCAATTTTCTCATGAAGAAGTCAAAGCTATCTATTGCCATATGTGGAAATTTATTTTGATTTGGGGACCCTGCCTTTGGGCTGAGATTAAAAAGCCTTAGGCCCTCAGGGGTTTTTTCTTTGTAAGAGGGGCTGGTGACCCTCCTCCTCCACTTTAGCTGAGCCACAAAGCCCCCTGGGCTTTATGGGACATCAGGTCAGACAGCTGGGGGAAAAAAGCCCCAGATCCCTCTGCCCTGGGGGCATCTACCCCAGAGATCCCAGGCTCCTGCAGGTCAGCCTCTAGCACAGCTCGTGTGGAGGTCCCAGGTGTACAGCAAGGGGCACGGGCTCCTCGAGCCCTGCTGGGCACAACCCTAGTGCAGCTGGTGGATTAGCTTGGTGTGTGAGGGGGCGCAGGGGGCCCAACGTTTGAGGGGAGAGAAGGAACATATATACAGGGCAGAAGACAGTGAAGGGGAGGCCAGAAGATTAAGAAGACACTAAGGACAGAAAGGGGGCTGCTACAAGGAAGCTAAGCAGACTAAGGCTATGTAAAGAGAGGGGCTGATGGAGAAAAAGCTAAGAGCAAGGAGGCTTGAGGATGCTGGAGCACTAGGAGAATGGAAGGAAAGGTTTGTGAGAGAGAGACGAAGGGGTTCAGCGAGGCAGTACAGAGAGGAAAGTTAAACAGTAAGGGCAGTCGACAAAGTGAAAGGGCTAGGAGTTAGAAGAAAGGAGCGGAACAGTGAAAGTTAAAGGGGAGCTAGAGTGAAGGAGAAAAAGAGTGAAAGTTGGAGAAAGCTGGAGCATACCCTAAGGCAAGAGGTGTCAATGGCACTTATGATATTAAAAACAGACAGGTTGTATAATTTGCATTTCTTAACCCTTATCTCTTACATTGATTTTTATAAATAAATTCTGCTTTCTTAATCTTTTGCTTATCAATTTGGGAGCAGAACAGTGTGGAGAAATGTTTAAATGGCCCATATTAATTAATAGCAGTCAGATAGCCAGGCAGTCAAAAGTCCCCAGATTAGTCCTCCAGTAAGATTAGGTCCCCCAGCTAGATTATGCCCCAGGCCAGGAAGTTAGCTAAAATATTTCTACACATATGAAAAAAATGCTCTAAATCACTATTGATCAGAGAAATGCAAATTAAAACAACTCTGAGGTACCACCTCACACCTATCAGATTGGCTAATATGACAAAAAAGGAAAATAATAAATGTTGGAGAAGCTGTGGAAAAATTGGAAAACCAATGGATTTTTGATGGAGCTGTGAACTGATCCAACCATTCTGGAAAACAATTTGGAACTATGCCCAAAGGGCTATTGGACTGTTCATACCCTTTGACTCAGTGGTACCACTGCTAGGTCTTTATACCAAAAAGACCACAGAAAAGGGAAAATGACCCACATGTTCACAAATATTTATAGCAGCTTTCTTTGTGGTGGCAAAAACTGGAAATTGAGGGAATGCCCATCAATAGGGAGATGGCTAAACAAGTTGTGGTATATGAATATAATGGAATAATATTGTATTGTAAGAAACAATGATAAGGAGGAGTTCAGAGAAACCTGGAAGGACTTACATGAACTTATGCTGAGTGGAGCAGAACCAGGAGAACATTGTACACAGTAACAGTAACATTTTGTGTTGATCAACTGTGATAGACTTCACTCTTCTCAGCAATACAATGATCCAAAACAGTTTCAAAGAAATCATGATAGAAAATGTTCTCAACCTCCAGAAAAAAGAACTGTGAATTATGAATGCAGATTGAACCTTACTGTTTCTACTTCTGGACTGTTTTTCCCTTCTTTTTTGAGGTTTTCTCCTTATGCTCTGATTCATCTTTCACAAGACGACTAATGTAGAAATAGGTTTAATGTGATCGTACATATACAACATATATCAGACTGGTTTCCGTCTTGGGGAAGAGAGAAGAAAGGGATGGTGGGAGAAAAATTTGGAACTAAAAACCCTGTGAAAACGAATGTTGAAAACTATCATTATATGTAACTGGAAACTAATAAAATACTTTAAAACATAATGCCTAGGGGCAGCTAGGTTGCTCAGTGGATAGAGCACCGGCCCTGGATTCAGGAGGACCTGAGTTCAAATCCGGCCTCAGACACTTGACACTTACTAGCTGTGTGACTCTGGGCAAGTCACTTAACCCCAATTGCCCAGCAATAATAATAATAATAATAATGCCTAGCATTTAGAGGGTGCTTAATAAAGGGAGTTCCATCATTCAGGATTCCATAAACCAAAAATATAACAGTTCCAGACAAAAACCAAACAAAAACACCACCAGAATGTCCATTTATGTAGTGTTTTACAGTTTGTGGTTCCATGCTATTCATCACACTTACTACAATGTTTTAATGCATCTGTGGAGATTGCTGCACATAAAATGATATTGTAAACCTCCAGGACTTTTTCATACTCTGTCTTTTTCTTCCATGTCTTTCTGTAAATCCTCCACAGAAAGTCTAGCCAATTTCTCTACAGGGATTTTTTTTTGTTCTTTTAAAATACAGAAAGGATCAGTGAAGTCATCTATTATCTCATCATTACTATGAAATTGGTCCACTACATATTTGGTCATACAGATTCTATTTTTATTTATTTATTTATTTGTTTGTTTGTTTATTTTTTTGGCAGGGCAGTGAGAGTTAAGTGACTTGCCCAGGGTCACATAGCTAGTAAGTGTCAAGTGTCTGAGGCCGGATTTGTACTTAGGTGCTCCTGTGATCCAGGGTCAGTACTTTATCCACTGTGCCACATAGCTGCCCCCAAGGTTATACAGATTCTAGATGACACATTTTACCTCTCTTCTCACACACTCAGATAATTTTTGATAATATGTTGCAGCAAACTTATGACAGACATGAATTTTCCATTGCTCTATGGTTATTTATAATGTTGAATATTCTGAAATCATGGTATTCTTCAACTTGTAATTATATAACATCACTAGGGAAATAGTCATGAAATGCTTTTGTGGTAGCAGTTATATTTCACTGAAGGCACTGCATGTTTCCCCAAAAAGGATCATGTTCATTCTCTTCTTTCAACTTAATTCTGAGCTCAGCTCTTTGTACATCTGTGGTCAAAGTGTTCAGGTTATATATACATGCACACTCCACATATGTGCTCACACATGTGCACTTAATGTATGCACACACATATTCCACACTGACAGGCACATGTGTTTATACCTAAATTTACATGCATATGAAACTTAACATATTAAATTTTAAAACAGAGATATATTACAAATGTTTGTACATACAAATTTATGTATCTGCTCATGTATGTCTATGCATAAATAAGATGACTTTCTAAAATGGGCCCCATCCCAAAGCACATCGTAGTCCAGACAATTAGCATTTTTATATACTATTTTTCAGTGTGAATCATTAGTACTATTCCTTTCATAATCCTATGGATTTGTAGGGTTTTTCTTCTCTTGTTTGTTAGAGGCTGTGGTATTGTTTTCTGGGTTCAAAATAATTTCTTCTCTGGATTTGGTGTTAGAGGAAGTAGGGGGTTGATTCTTGGTTTTGCTGCATGCTGAGTGTGTGACACTGAACAACTCGCTTACATTTCCAAATCTCAATTTCCTTATCTTTAACATGACAGGGTTGAGCTTGATGACTTTGAAGGTCCTATGTAACAATGGTATGAAACTCGAAGAGAAATGGGGGTCACTAACCAATCCATAAGGAACCCTGTGCACCACATATTGCTTTCCTTTGAGAAATCAATGCTAACTCTGTTTTGTTGTACTTTTATTTATTTTGTTAAATGTTTCCTAATTACATTTTAATCTGGTGGCCCCATTCAGGCATGTTGCCATGTCTGACACCTCTATTTTACAGCTCTGAGTCTCTGATCCTATGACCAACAATCCTGGCTTCATTTTGGGAGAGACATAAATAGCACTTATAACCTAGAATGTACAACCTTTTCTAATATGGATTCCACCCAGCTTTATAGAGTTCTTTCCTATAACTCAACCTATTCCCTGTTACATCCAAACTGGTATAATTGCTTTCCTCCCTGACAAAAAAAAAAAAATATCAACACTACCTCATCTCCATATCTGGAAGTTGTTGTTCCTTTTTTGCTCTCTGGATCCTGGAATCCTTACTTTCCTTCAACATTTAGCTCAGGCATCTCCTTCATGAAGACTTTCTTGATACCCCTTAGTCATTAGTGATCACGCTGTTCTCAAATTATCTTGTACAATCCTTGTTGTTTGTCCTTACTTCTCGAAAAGGGTGATGTCATGACTTGTGGTGAATTGGATTTAAGTGAGGGAGAGCCATGCAAAGTCACCAACCTCACTCTCTCCTCCAGAGCCATGTGGCAAAATATATATATCAGGATGACTGAATATGACCCTAGATGTTTAAGACAACTGGGGTTATGTGACTTGCTGAGGATAATACAGCTAGAAAGTATCTGAGGTGAGATTTGAACTCAGGTCCTCCCAACTTCAGGGCCAATACCCTATCCATTGTTCTACCTAGCTGTCCCTATCTTGTATGTACTAATACAGCTTCTACTACCACTATAACTAAACAACAACAACTAATAATAATAATAATGTATAAATATAAATAAATATTACTATTATTGTTATTATTAGCATTTAAATATTTTATTTCATTAAAAATTTCCAAATTACATATAAAATAATTTTTAACAATAATTTTTTAAAAACTGAGTTCTAAATTCTCTCCATTCTTCCTGCAAACCACCACCCCCTTAAAAAGGCAAGAACTTTGATTTTGAATATATATGTGAGGTCATGTCAAACATATTTCCATATTAGTCATGTAGTGAAAGAAAACACAATTTAAAACAATAAAAAATAAGTTAAACATAAAGTATGCTTCAGTCTGTATTCTGATTAATCAGTTGTTTCTCTGAAGGAAGGGATAGCATTTTTCATTATGGGTCCTTTGAAATTGTCTTGATCAGAGTAGTAACATCTTTAATAATTAATATTTAATTAGTACCCACTCTAGTATTTGCCAACCACTGTGTTAGGCACACCAGTGCAAGTTGGTAGCTCATCTGCTACTTAGACTTTTAAAAAGCTGACTAAGTGTCTGAGAGGTTAAGTGACCTTACTGTATGGTTTTATGGGGCTCAAATGAGAGAATGAACGTGAAACATTTCTCAAATCTTAAAATGCCATATAAATGTCAGTTGTTATAGTGGCGATGGTGCTGGTACTACTGCTGTTGCTGGTAGCTGTGGTTCTTCTTGTTGTTCCTGTTACCCTACAGTCACCAGTCTTCAAATCTGGTGATGACTTTATTACCATGAGCCTCTTCTTTGCATTACTGGTGAGATTAAACAATATATAGAACAATATGGGCAGTCTGCTGGTAAGTGTTTAGTAATGGGGTTCACCAGGATTGAAAAAAAAAGTGTGCACACACTTGTCAATTCAATTTCCATTCACAAATTAGAGTATGAAGGACTGATTTATAGTGATTGCCAATTTCTTTTTTTTTAATTAATAAAGTATTTTATTTTTTTCCGTTACATGTAAAGATAGTTCTCAACTTTTGTTTATACAAGCTTTACACTTTCAGATTTTTATCCCTCCCTCCCCTCCCTCCCCCCTCCCCTAGACAGCAGGTAATCTGATATAGGTTATATATATATATATATATATATATATATACATACATACACACACACGTAATAACATTAAACATATTTCTGCATTAGTCATGTTATAAGAGAAAAAATCAGAGCAATGATGAAAAACCTCAAAATAGAAAAAAACAACAGCATCAAAAACAAAAGAAATAGTATGGTTCATTCAGCATCTATACTCTGCAGTTCTTTTTTTTTTTTTTCCTTGGATTTGGAGATCTTCTTCTATCACGAGTTCCCTGGAACTCTTCTGTGCCATTGCATTGGTGAGAAGAATATAGTCCATCACAGTAGATCAACACTCAATGTTGATGATACTGTGTACAATGTTCTTCTGGTTCTGCTCATCTCATTCATCATCAGCTCACACAAGACCCTCCAGGTTTCTCTGAACTCCTCCTGCTCATCATTTCTTACAGCACAATAGTATTCCATTGTATTCATATACCACAACTTGTCCAGCCATTCCCCAATTGATGGGCACCCCCTTAAATTCCAATTCCTTGCTACCACGTAAAGAGCAGCTATAAATATTTTTGTACATGTGGGTCCCTTTCCCCTTTCCATGATTTCTTTGGGAAAAAGACCCAAAAGTGGTATTGCTGGGTCAAAGGGTAGATTGCCAATTTCTAAGGTGTAATACATACACTAAGAATTTAACAGTTGACTCTCAGATTACAGCTGGCTCTATCAGGGTCATACAATTGGTATGATTTAATGGTATATCTTATACCTAGGACCTCCCAATTCAAAGTATATCTTTCTAATCCATCACATTATGTTTAAATTTGAAATAAAATGAGATATTTGTATAAAGATCTTAGCCCAATGCCTAGCACATAGTAGGTGCTATATAAGTGTGTATTCCCTTCCCCTACTCCAACTTATAAATGATAGGAATTTAATATTTTTTAAATGAATTGACTTGACATATGAGGGTAATACACTCATCTAACATGTTTGCTACTGTTGTGGAGATTATGATTTCCTTAGTTTGTCAAAGATGAGTGCCTTCATTTTCCTTAAGACACTGCTCTAAGAATATTAGTTACTAACCCTCAAAATTTCAGTGGCGGGGCAGCTAGGTGGCAGAGTGGATAGAGCACTGGCCCTGGAGTCAGGAGTACCTGAGTTCAAATCCGGCATCAGACACTTAACACTTACCAGCTGTGTGACTCTGGGCAAGTCACTTAACCCCAATTGCCTCACTAAAAAAAAAATAATAATTTCAATGGCACTCTACTGCGTCTATAACAAAGTAAACATTCCCTAGTGTGCATACTCATGTGTTCATATGACCACTTTTAATAGGTTGCCTGGTTCCAGCCTCTGAGAGGCTCCTAAGGGATAAGTTGTTTTCTTTTTTTTTTTTTGACTCCTATGAGATAATTTATAGAACTACTGTGTTTGAAAGAAGATTAGAATCTACAAAGTTATATTACACTTGGTTGCTGGTGTATTAAAGTTTTATTCTCAAAATGATGATGGGGAGAGATGCATCATCTCTTGCTGGAGCATTCCACATTATGTAGTGCTGCAGCCCTGGCAACCCATGATGCTATGACCCCCAGGTCCTGGAAAATGATGAAATCTCTAACAATGGATTAAAGGAGACATTCTTTTTGTTGTCGTTGTTGTTAACATAACCTATGATGCCAAGGATATAAGAAACTGCTTCTACTAATTTAGATCTGAACCTTATCTTCTATTTATAGTCTTGGAGAATTATTTGAGGCACTAAGAGGGTCAAGTGATTTGCCAAAGCTCATACAGCCAGCATGTATCAAAGACAGAATTTGAACTCTAGTCTTCATGATGTAAAGATTGGCTCTCTAGCCATGAGCTGCCTTACAAAAGAGATAATCTGGTTTCTAAAATTTATTGACCTAAGGAAAGAGAAAGGAAAGAGTCTTTAATGTTGAAACAATCAGAATTCCCAAGCCTAAGCTTTCTATCCAAGAAGTTGCCTCTTAAGTCCTAAAGATAAAAACATGACCTTTTTACCCTGATGAAAAAAAAAAAAACAAACATTCCAGTGCAGTCCTATCCTGCTATCAGTAAAGTAAGCTTACAGGGTATTTCAAAAGCAGAGTAGTGGTCTGATTTTTTTTTCTTTCCCTGGAGAGAGAGATCACCAAAGGATCCCAGCTATGTAATTGGTAAAGATACTAAAGGTCATCTAATCCAACATCATCTTTTTTTACAGATAAATAAACTGAGGTAAAGAGTGGTTATGGGACTTAACTGATATTCCCATAGGTTTTAGTACATGATTCAGGATTTTAACCAAGACCTAGCTTTCTTTCTATTACACTGTTCTTTCCTTGCATCAATTGCTATAATGAGGAAACTGTGACCTGGAAAAACTTTGAGGTTTCACCTTTGGAAAGCTCCTTCTTTGTTTTTCAGATTCACCTACTCTTTTCTGGTTGGTATCATGTGATTCCTCTACATGTGTGGACACATCTTTTTTTTCTGAAGTGACTATTTTATTTCTTGCCATGATGATACCTTCTCCCCAGCACTATCTTGTTCAACTGTTCTTTTAGGGCTCTATGTACAAATTTGACTAACAGGGGAAGAGCAGAATTCTCTCAGCCTTAAACACATTCTCCCATGGCTAAAATCATGGGGCATAACCTTTTCTACAGTATCAGATGGGAAGAAGTGTGTTTAACCCTTGCTTATCTAAATGAGAGAAGGAAAAATAAAAAGATCTCAGTTAAGTGTTAGATTATTATAAGAACATCTGGTCTAGCTGATGAAAGAAGTGAGTACTGAAGACTGAAGAAGAGTGGAGGGAAGGAACCGGACCAATCCTGACTGTCCTCTGGATCATGTACCCTGCTCCCTTTCTTTCCTTTGCTTAGCCCTTCTCTGGGTTTCAATGGAAGGTATGGTCTTTGAATAGCTGATAAGATGTGTATCCCGAAAATTCTATCTCTTACATGGCTCTCAGATGTATGAAAATCTCATTGTTTCCCTCGTTACTTCCTCAAATGTTTCATTCCTGAATGAAACAATCTAATCCTAGTACCTCACTTTTTACTAATTTGGCATGGAAATCTGGCATGATGTCACTTGGGCACAAATGACAAGCAGATAGAATAGCCAGAATTAGAAGTCATTAGACTGCTAGACTTCCAGGCCCATTCTTAGGATATTGGACAAAGCTAGCTCTCCATTTCAGCTCAGATTTCTTGTTTACAGAAGAGGCAAAACTGTCTGCTGCTTCAAATATTAACAATTTGACCCCAAATAAACAGGTTCAATTGATTGACCACTCTTAATTCAATACACTTTGATTCCTTTCTTTCTTTCTTTCCTTCTTCCTCCCTTCCTTTCTCTCTCTCTCTCTCTCTCTCTCTCTCTCTCTCTCTCTCTCTCTCTCTCTCTCTCTCTCTCTCTCTCTCATTTTTTAATCCCCGAATACAAATTTATTGTTAGAAGAAAAAACAGTGGCAACTTTTATGATCACTATAAATGACTGGTGCTATGTTGGCAATTGCCGTGTTTGTGTAAATAAAATAGTTAAAAACTGGATTTAAGGTTATTTCCCATACTAATCCTATCACGAGATAGAGATGATATCTGGGATTGGTTTGATATAGGGAACTCCCAAGCAAAGGAAATTTCCTCCACCAATTCTGGTTGGCACCTTCACTGCAAAGTCTATCCTTAGAGAGCTTCCCAGAGCATTGAAATATTAAGTGACTTGTCCAGGGTCACATAGGTAGAATGCGTCAAAGGCAAAATTTGCACTGAGGTGTTCCTAGCTTCTATCTACCATGCTGATATGGGGCAATATATTTTAGTGAATAGAATTCTGGACTCAGAGCCTAGAAGACCTGGGTTCAAAGTTAGCTTCTTGTACTTATTGGCTATGTGAATTTGGCTGAGTTGTGTATGATGGGGTCATTCTAAAAAACAAAATTGGGTAGGCAAAGATAAAAAGGAGAAATTATATCATAAAAATGGGACATGAAAAGAAGAACTAACAAAGAGGAATTAGGTAGGGATGGAGGGCTGGTAATGTTGGAACCTTACTCTCATCTGAGTTGAAATCATTACACCTCTCTCATTCCTACCAGAATAGAGCATCAACTAAGACTAACTAACTAAATACCTAAATGGATAGATGGATAAATGGACAGATAGCTTATAGGTATGATAGACCGATCAATAGATAACATTCAAATTGGTTATGTGCATATGTGTATATAATTGTGTATATGTATGTATACACACACATATATATGTATATACATATATGTGTTCCTTTTTCCATGAAATACATATATATGGGTCATACTCTGTTTACATCAGAATATAGCAAATATACATCATGTAAATCTCAGGTTGAATAGGCTTAAAATGATAAAATTGGATACAGAAACATGAAATAAGGAAGTACAATGCAGTGAGAGTAATGAATGGAGAAAGATAAATGATACTGTAGGGTAACTAAGTATGCAAAGAAGTCATCCAAAAACTTATGATCATGAGGACCGTCATTAGTAGTTAAGGACATACCAAAGGACAACAAAGCCAGTTTGATGAAGTACTGAGGATATCCAAGAGCAAAAGGCTTAAATGGATGAGAGAATTGTACAGGTTTTAAGGGCAGAGTACATTAAGCCAGTTAATGTGGCTATCTAAGGACACAGAGCATGCCCAGTATGGGACTGTGCCTTTCCCAGGACTCAGAGCATACTTTTTAACATAGGGATTATACCACATAATCCCTAAAGACACCATTTTATACCATCTGGCTTTGTTGTTATTCTCAGTTGGCATTTTGAGACCCTTTCCACCCTGAAAACATGTTTCCCATTCATTTTTATGGCATTTTTCTTTTCAACGTATAATGGAATATCCCAAATCAAATGAGGATTTATCATTTTAATTTTCTGCCTTTAAAAAAGGTCTTGTCCATACAACTTCTTCTAATTACTCATCTCTGCACTCTTCATCACAGTTCTTCCTTCCATGGCTCTGAACTTTGCGCTCTCTCCCTCTTCCTTTCTCCCTCTCCCTTCTCCACTTTTCTCTCCCCTCTCTCCCCCTTCTTGTCCCCTCTCTTCCTTCCTACTTCTGTCTCTGTCTCTGCCTCCGACCTATCTACACTCCTCTCTCTGTTTCATCTTTTTTTTCCTTTCCTCTCTCTTCTAGTCCCCTGTTTTCTCTTTTAGGAAAACACACACTCAATTAATCATACTCCATCTTGTTGATATCATGAACTCACTTTGCCATTAGTCACACACACACACACACACACACACACATATATATATATATATATATATTTACATAAATATACCCTGAATTGCACTGAAGGCAGCTCTTCTCATCTCTCAGATCTAAGCCTTCAACCATGAGGTGTTGTCAACTATCCCTTTGGCTGAACTTCCCTGACCAGTTTTTCTTACTATGACTTAAGTATGCTTGGGGAACATTATGAATCAGAGAAATAGACATTACAGGCAGGGAACAATGATCAAAGCCAAAGATATATTTGCTCTGGAAACCTCACAAAGTGGACCAATACATTGCCAGGCTAGAGGCTAAAAAGAAACAATTGTCCATCAACTCTGAATCTCTACAAACTCAAATTATTTCATTGTCACTTCATATTTTTCAGTGGGGGGCTATTAGTTACATAGAATTTTAGAGCTATAATGGATTATAGTGGAGGTTGTTAAGTTCTGTTTGCCATATTTAGGCATGTCATTTTTAACTTTTCTATTCCCTGGTATTTTCACTTTAAAACAAGGTGGATAGAACAGGAAACATTTGACCCTCTGCTTACTAGGATTCCATTCTAACTTCATTCATTCATTCATACATTCATACATTTTTCTTAAATTTTCATTTACCATTAAGCAAATCACTACAAAATTAAATAGTGACAAAATTAATGACAAAGTTGATTGAAATCTAAGTAATATAGAATTCCAAGGGACCTTAGAGGCCATTTAGTTTAACTTCCATATAGGTTAAGACTAGAGACTAATGTAGTTAGAGACTTTATCTATGATTACACAGCTAATACATAACTCAGGAATAGAATCCAGAACTCATGATCTTCACTCCAAGGTTCACCACACTGCATCACGCATCCTCTCCTTACATACAACACTTTCTTCTCTTGTCCCAGTCTTTCTCTTCTATGAATAGATTGATGTGATAAATGAGGTATAGTGGAAAGAATGCAATCCCTAGAGTTAGGCTTTTGAATCTGCCCTCTGACACATAACGATTATATACCCTTGAACAAACTACTTCATCTTACTTTCTACTTCTGTAAAGTGAGGAT
Source organism: Dromiciops gliroides (assembly GCF_019393635.1). Taxonomy (NCBI): domain Eukaryota; kingdom Metazoa; phylum Chordata; class Mammalia; order Microbiotheria; family Microbiotheriidae; genus Dromiciops; species Dromiciops gliroides. The sequence goes on along the minus strand of NC_057861.1, from coordinate 451,013,483 downwards.
AACAGAATCTCAGAATTTTAGATTTGGAAGGTGTACACACACACACACACATTCATCATTCCAATATACCCATACAGGATACCTGTATTACTGACATCATGGATTTGTCACAACAGATAAAACTCTGGACTTGGATTCTATAAGGTCTGAATTCAAATCCTGCCTCAGACATTTATTTTCTTAGCTGTGTGACAGATTGGGCAAATCCCTTAACCTCGTATAGCCTCAGTTTCCTCATGTATAAAATCAGGATACTAAAAGCACCTATCTCACTAAGAATCAAATTATATGACATATATGAAGCATTTTGCAAACCTGAAAGTATTTTAAAAACCCTAAATAAGTGTTAGTTGTTATTTGTGCTATAATTATTGTCATGAGGCTCAAATGACAAAATGTTTAAAAATGCTTTGCAGACTTTAAGATAATATATTTAATATTCTGAATACATGTTTTCTCTCAATAATATAATTGAGGTCAAGGATTTTTTAATTGTCTGTGTTTGTAGCCCCAGAACCTAACACAGTGGCTAGCATATACTAGGTGCTCAATAAATACTTATTGAATAAATGAAAGATTATTATTATTATTATTATTATTATTCTCAAACTCAAATTTTAATAAAAATAAGGATATGTGGACCAATGAAGTATATTGGGTCAGTGTATAAGTTTAGGGAAACTTGAATCTCTTACTCTTAAGCATGGTAAACAAAAATGGGTAGTCAGAATAAACATTTCTTTTTGATCTCATCTGACTCTTTTAAAAAATCAGGGAACAAAGCATATCAACTGGTAGAAACACAATTCTCGAAGTCATGCTGTGCAAAGCAAGGTCAGCAGCTAATAAAGACGTCTACTGTTTAATCACGGAACAGGCCTCTTGACTTTGCTTGTATCACTGACACCAGCCATTATTGGCCGAGAACCAGCAGAGTACTCAGTGCAGCCTGAAATAAGAGAGGTCTGGAGATCTGCTAATTGCATCTTGTCTCAGCTGTAGGAGGTATCCCACTCCAAAATCAGCCCCATCCAAGTGTTCCAGGTTGCAGCTGGCATAGTGAACCCTGGGCTGTTTTCACTCAATGAAAGATTCTAATTTTATCACAGAATCACCGGATGGACAAGACCTTGAAAGGTCAAAGGATTCCTTTTGGGAAGACCTTCTCAAGCAAATAGCTGATCTCCATAAATAAGTTGATTTTTTTTTTTTTGCTTTAGGTTTGGTGTTTTCTGTTGTCATTTATTTGCTTTATTTTACTAATCCTGTTTTAAAAGATTTCCAGAAGCAAGATTCCTCAGCTCCCTCTGAAAATTCATTCCAGTACTAAATAATTGTATCAGGAAAATGAGGAACTTGAACTGAATAAAGTCCATTCAAACTTTAAATCCTATGATTTTATATACCTTCATCTCTAAATAAATGCATGGTGTTTTAGTTTAAATTCACCTTTCTAAAGGATGATAGACAGTACCAGAGACATCCTAAGTATATTCTCTACTCAAAGTTAGTGGAATTGAAGCTGTACATGGGATCCTAGAGGTCTTGTAGAGGCCAAGCCTCTCATTTTACAGACAAAAAAAAAAAAAACATATCCAAAGAACTTAAGTTACTTGCCCAAGGTCTTGCAGATAGGAAGTAATATACACACCAGTTCAACAAGATTTTATTCTGTTCCATTCAATAAGTACACATTAAAAATTTACTATGCACAAGGCATTAGGCTAGTTAACTGGAATAGCAAGTCCCCCCCTCAAAAAAAAGCATAGTTCCTGCCTTCAAAGAGCTTATATTCTTTATATATGCACAAATATATATCTGGAAATATAGAGATATATATGTTTATGTATGTGTATATATATACATACGTATTTGTTTATATACATCTATACATGCTCTGTTATATATTTAAGATACCATAATATTAGATGTAAACTTTTACATACATACTATATATATGCAGCATTTATACTATATTTGAATATGTATCCTTGCATATATAATATGCATTTATTTCTACATAATATGTAAACCCAGAAAATTGAATGTTATATTTCTTTCCATAGATATAATATATTATTCAAAGATATATGTGGTTATCTATAGATATAATATATTGAAAAGAATATGTGTGGCTACATATGCTATGCTGTAGTCGATCATTAAGTTTGGGGTAATTGTTAGTGATTTAGTAGTTGACAGGCATTTATTAGTAAGTATTCAATATGTGCCAGGCATTGTGCTAAAGGCTAAGGAATACACAGAAATGCAAAATATGGTCATTGCCTTCAAGGAATTCATGTTCTTATGAGGGAGATAACACATAAATAATTAGGTACATACAAGATATACAGAAAATAGATGGAGGGTTATCTTAAGAGCAAGGCTTTAGGAGCAGGGGCAATGGAGTGTGGACCAGAAAAGGCCTCTACTGAAGGTAAGATTTGATTTCAGTCTTGAGGAAACCAGGGAGACTAATGGATGAAGGTAAGAGGGATATTATTCTAGGCATATAGAAAGGCAATCAGGATAGAGGCACGGAGATGGGTGATGGGCTATCTTACATGAGGAACAGTAAAGAGTTAGTCCATTGAACCCAGATCATGGAATGTGTGGAAGCAATTAACGTGTATAAGCCTGGAAAGGTAGGAAGGGAGCAGGTCGTGAAATGCTTTAAGTGCCAGAGGTCTTTCTATATTTGATCCTTGAGGTAATAGGAGCCATTGGGGATTAATAAGTAGAGGTAACGTAGTCAGGTTTGCCCTTTAGGAAAATCATTTTGGCAGCTGAGTGGATAGATTGGAGAGGGGAGAGACTAGAGGCAGAAGGTTATTGTAGTAGTTCAGGGAGAGGTGATAAGGGCCTGACTAAAGGGGTTGGCTGTATGAGTGTAGAGAAGAGAATGCATACAATAGATGTTGTTAAGGTAGAAATAAGATGTGGCAATGGATTATGTCTACTGGCTGATTTTTAAGGGGAAACACAGTAGTAGGGACTGGTGAACTATAACATTAGAAGTGTAGCCCAAAAGAATGATCCCTAGAACCCAATATAGAACTAAGTCTCTTGAGTCCTGATCCACATGTGCAATTGCAAAGTTAGGGGAGTAGCCTGGAGATAGCACTATTAGAAAATGGGTGGAACTTTGTAAAAATAAATGGTTGTAGGTATAGTAGTATTTAAAGGTGCATATGCATATCTACATGTGTATCTGTATGACATGTACAAACATGTACACACAGCATGCATGCACACAGCTCTATATCCTGCAAAGTCTTTTTATATGCACGTATATATGTGTGTGCATGCATGCACATTCACACATATATAGTTAAATAAAAGATTTGTAAGCAGAACTGCCTGTTGGTAAGTATAGATAGAAATACTATTTCTTTGGATGCTTTAACAAATGTGTGTGTATACACACACACACACACACACACACACATATATATATATATAAACACATGAAAATATATTCCTCTCCAAATTATATATATATATATATTTAAAATAATATATGTATATATTTGAAATTGCATATATACACACATACATGTGAATATAGAAAATAAATAAAATTTATAAAATATATAAAATTTGGAAGGAATTACTCCTCCAGTCCCCACAATTCACTTTCACATGGATTCCCTAATAACCTTAAACTTTCACTTCCCTTAGTTTGAATATGGAAGAATATAGCTTAAACCAGTCATTTAACAATCATAATGATAGCCTACTTATTAAAAAAATCCACCATAGCACAAAAATCTGCATAATATAGTCCTGTTTTGAATGTTATTTGTCCCTTGTTTTTGAAGAGGACCAATCACAGGGTGATGTTTCATGTGTAAATTATATTTAAGTGAGCTAGAGGTGCAGAAAGTCATCAGCTTCTCTCTCTCTTCTACAGTCATCAAAGTCCAGTGGCAGGACAAAAGTCAAAATTATTGGCAAAAATGGCAGATTTGGGATTCAGACTTCTGATGCTCTTTTCCCTATATCATGCTGCCTCAAGACTACTGTAGGTAAAAAAAAAAATTCTTTTTTTTTCAATCCAAACTTGTTATTTCCTCAGTGTAGTAAGTCCGATATGAAGAAACTCCATCTACCAATGCAGATTAACAACTGCTATGCAACTTAGAATCTTGAAGAGTTGCCAAAGGCACATGTCTTGTCTTGTCCAAAGTCACAGTCAGTTATATCTCAGTGACATGACTTAGACTGGAACCTAGGCCTTCATGAATCAGTAGCTAGACCTTTTTCTTTTTTTTTTTTACTACATCATGTTTTCTGAAATAGGAGCATTTAATTCAATTGAGCAACATGAAAATAATTTAGAAACGAATGGAATGCATTCTTATTATTTTTCTACCTTGAACAACTTCATGGAATTAAGATCAATTATAAATTGCATTTTCATTCCATTAGCACTATCAATAGTTATTTAAAAAATGTCCTAAATAAAACTAACATTACTTTATAGAGACATTCTAAAGAGCTTTTAATTATTTATCTAACAACTCTTTACCACTTTTCTTTGCCTTACACGTAAGATATTTGTCCTGAATGAAATGTATTTTAAAATTTACTTTACCCCCAAAAGAGGAATCAAAACAGATTGGGACTAACAAGTACAGTGTTTTCTCCAGAATTTTACACTGGATCACAATAGATGAACATCTCCAAGTCTATGAGAGAGAGAGAGAGAGAGAGAGAGAGAGAGAGAGAGAGAGAGAGAGAGAGAGAGAGAGAGGAAGAAGAAGAAGAAGAGAAGAAGAAGAAGAAGAAGAAGAAGAAGAAGAAGAAGAAGAAGAAGAAGAAGAAGAAGAAGAAGAGGAAGAAGAAGAAGAAGAAGAAGAAGAGGAAGAGGAAGAGGAAGAGGAAGAGGAAGAGGAAGAGGAAGGAGAAGGAGAAGGAGGAGAGGGAGAGAAGAGAAGAGAAGAGAAGAGAAGAGAAGAGAAGAGAAGAGAAGAGAAGAGAAGAGAAGAGAAGAGAAGAGAAGAGAAGAGAAGAGAAGAGAAGAGAAGAGAAGAGAAGAGAAGAGAAGAGAAGAGAAGAGAAGAGAAGAGAAAGGGGTTACAATTGGGACTTCAAACCAAATGAGTGTAAGATGTTTTTAAGCTTTATATAGGAGGCCTATGAGCATGGACCAATAGGAAAATCTTTATGAGTTTCAGGACCTGCCCTCGACTGCTGTAAACTCGGAGTTTTCAAAGCTATTGGCCTCTGAGAACAGAGAGGACAATTGGGCTCTATGAGTATGTAATATTTTAAAATATCAAGTGTTATATGAATGCAAAATAACAAATTACCATAATAAATATTGTGAAATCTCTCAGGATAATTATTTCTTATATTCATTGTGTAATCAAAGCTAATATTTGGTATTCAACTGAAGCATAAAATAAATAACTTCATTTAATTTACAACATCTTAATTAATCTAATTTCATCCACAAGACTATATGACTCAACTTGGCAAGGATCAAATGCACTTCTATTTATCAATTTTTAAAAATCCAGTTGACTGTTTTAAAATTGTATAAGCATAAAAAACAAAAAAGAATTATTGCTTTCAAAAGCACTCTTTTTGCTTCTCTGACTCAAAAATGGCTCTGATTAAAATTTTTAGCTTTGGCAAGCAGTTATTCCAAAATGTGATCAAATGATAAATGGATGAGATATTCATGATTAAAACCCAGCTTTTGTGCTATGTTTTCTCAGTAATATTTCTCAACTAAAAATGAGTAATTATTTTTACAATATAGACTGATGTGCCTAACATTTGAGAAGCACACAGAAAACATTAAGTAGAAAGAATGCTGCAATACAGAGAGCCTTGGGCAAATAGAATTGTTGGATGTCACAACTGCATTCCTTAAAATTGACTTGTTTTATCATACTATAGCATATTCTGATCAATTTAGGAAAATTGAGTAAGCTCTCAGAGAGTGCTTTGTGTAAGTGTAATCTGTCCGTTCTCCTCTTTAATTTGACTCATGTCTCTGAATATGGTTCATAATCCCCTGCTGTCCCCTTCTTGCCTTCCCCTGGTTGTCTTCAGAAATGAAAGGATACTTACCTGGTACAGAAACAGGTTCAGATCCTTGTGGTCTAGAAATCGTTGGGCCTGGAAGACTAGCACCTGAGCTGACACACTGGGACCTTTAAACTGTAGAATCTGCCTGCAAGGTGTCACAGTCTTTGAGAGACCATTGAGCTGTTGGACATCACAATGAGACTCTGGAAGACTCAGAATCATTACTGATCTTTTACAACGTGGAACATTTTGAAATACACTTTAATAATTGTATAGCATTGTTAAGCAAAAAATACAGCATTTTTCTTGGTTGGGGCATATTTATTTCTCCCTCTTTTTTCTCTCCCTCCCTATTCCTCCTTCATCCTTCTCTCTATCTCTGTCTTTCCCTCTATATCCCACACCTAGTTTTTAATCTAAGAAGCCTAATGAACAAAGTAGAAAAATCTAAGTTATAATAAGAAAATAATGATGATAACTCACATTTGCATAGCACTTTACAGCTTGCCAAACACTTTGAATACATTATCAGTACATGTGAGCCCCAAAAGTTATTCTAAGATAATTATTCCAAGTATTATTATCTCCAATTTACAGATAAGAAAAATGAGTCTTAGAAAAGTAAAGTGACTTGTTCCCAGTCATATAGCTAGTAAATGGCAGAATCAGAATTTGAACCCAGGTCTCATCTCAGTTGGTCTGAGTTAGTTACCTGAATATACCTCCAACATTTAAGAATATAAGGGATTATTACACTGCCACATAACAACCTCCAAACATTCTGAAAGTAAAAAGTGAGCAATTTAATGATTCCACCACTGTTAATGAAATAAGGATACTCTCTTCAAATATAGAATAGGAGAGTAGAATATACCCTGCCTATAAAATAGAGAGGATTTGGTTATGTATTCCATGGGGAAAGGATGGATGCTGTAGCTATGGGTAGTTTTAGAAGTTGTCTTACTTTTAGCAAGAACATAATCCGACTCATACCCCCATAACTCAGCCTAAGGTTTAGAATGTGAAAGTTACCTACCCCTGACTGATATTTCACAAATCTATAATAAATTTGGTTCATTATATTGCCCCTACATGGGACTTTGGTTAAATGTCCTACCATAATCCTTATCTCCTTTGCAACCACTTGAGGTTTAAAAAGGAAAACATACTCACATTATAGTTTGGAATGCCTTTATGCAATCAACATAATTTTAAGACAACAGAATAATTTTGAAGACAACAGAACAAAACTAAAATTTTTGTCTGCTCTGGTAAAGGGTCCAGCAGCCACCGCCTAATTAATGTCTTTAGTTCCCACGTTGAGTTTTCCTAAGGGAAAAGTCTCTCACCTAACCCCAAGTGGCTTTTTAAGGAGTTAGTGAATCAGCAAATTCATATGCATTTTATGCATTTTATGCCCGTATTGTAGGTGGAGCTGATTTCAAATACAAAAGAGAGAGAGAGACAGAGAGACAGAGAGAGACAGAGAGAGTCACAGAGAGAGAGAGACAGAGAGACAGAGAGAGAGAAAGAGAGGGGGGGGGGGAGAGAGAGAGAGAGAGAGAGAGAGAGAGAGAGAGAGAGAGAGAGAGAGAGAGAGAGAGAGAGAGAGAGACTGTCCATCCCTTCAGAGAAATAAGGAAATGAGTCATCATGATCTTGGATGTTACCTTTTCCTTTAAAAAAAATAATAAACATTTTCATTTATAGTTTTGTGTTCCAATTTTTATCCCCCTTTCCCTCCCCTCCCTCCTCCCTGAGGCAGCAAACAATCAGATATGGGTTATCTTTTTCTAGGGAATGTCATTTGCCACCCCCATCTGGTACCCTGCCTTCTCCTCTGGCTGAAATATAGCAGGCCTCTCTGATGTATCGAACCCCAGACACAGAAGACAGCCTCTAGCATCTTCCTCATAAGGTATCTTGCCTTGCATGGTCTGACATGCAGGGTGGCAGCCTCACAGTCCAGGATGTAATTTTCAAAATTTTTGCTCAGGGGCAGTTGACATCCCTATCACCTGTCATTTCACCTAATTTACTTTCATTGCCTGGTTTTTGTACCTATAGTATATTTGTCTGGGGTCAGAAGAAGAAAACCAGGAGGTGAAGCAAAGAAACTCAGGGGTCACCCTTACTGTCACATGTTTGGGCCTTAATAAAATTCATCAGTTCCATCCCATACCCCCACAATAAATAGATGATGCAACATAGCAGTACCAATCCCACTGCCTTGCTTACTTTCAGTCCATCCCCTCTATTGCTAAGGTCTGTTACCTGCTATACTAGTGAAAATCTTGAGCTATAGAAAGAAAGGAAAATGTGAATTGTCTGGTTCTCTACAACTTGTAAAAAATGTAATTCATGAAATTTCTAATACAGGATCAGTGCTAGGTACTAAGGGCATATACTTAAGGAGCCTGGAGACCCTCTTAAACTAATCAGAAGCCATCAAGGTGGACTTATTCAAATCAATGTTCTTGATCCTGTTAAAAGTATATTTACCTATCTCACCTTTTTGTCATATTTTTTCCTGATACCACAAAGTTATGGTATTTAAGGGGATATTTGAGAAAATGATTAAATCAGAGAATCACAGAATTGGAACGGGCCTTGTATCAACTGCTTCAGTTGTCCCAGGAAAATAGACAGATACAGCTTGTGGTTATATTTTCTTTAGGTTATTAGAGTTCCCCTTTGGACCATTTTCTTTCTACATCAATTGGCTCTTTTGAGGATGTTTAGAAATGCTGGGGGAAAGGTTAGGCATATAGTGATTTCTATACAAACCATACCTTTCCAGACTGCTCTTGGTGTATGTGCTTATCTACATATATCTGTGTTTCAGTGCAAATTTCTAACTGTTCTACAATTGGATATAGATTATAGATTATAGATTGTTCACAATCTATAATCCTACAAAGTCATCCTGAGAATTTGAGAGGATAAATGATTTGCCCAGGCTCACATAGACAACATGTGACTAACTGACTGATGGTCAGATGTGTCAGAGATGATATTTGAACCCAGCTTGTCTGGACTCCAAAGCAAACTTTCTTTCTACAATGCCATTCTACCCTTTAAAAATGTTTTTATGGTTTCCCAAAATACAGCAATAGGCTCAGAGTCAGGAAGACTCCTCTTTATGAATTCAAATCTGGCCTTGAAACTTATTAGCTGTATGATCCTGGGCATGTCACTTGACCCCATTTTGCCCCATTTCCTCACGTGTAAAATGAGCTGGTGAAGGAAATGGCAAACCATTTCAGTATCTTTGTCAAGAAAACCCCAAATGGAGACAAGAAAAGTCTGACAGGACTGAAAACAATTGAAGAAGGGTTGACTAGGTGGTACAGGGGATGGAGCATTGGCCCTACAGTCACATCTGGCCTCAGACACTTATTAGCTGTGTGACCCTGGGCAAGTCCATTAACATTGCCTCAAAAGAAAAAGAAAAGAAAAGAAGAAAGAAAACAACTGAACAACAAAATATATTTGGTCACAATTGCTTAGATTAGTGGTTTTCATTTGGAGTTAACCCTACAGAGCTTCCTCTCCCTGAAGCCTATTATTTATATTGTCTATGGAAACTCTTTCTACAGACGCAGATTGGTAGTGCCTGGGACACTGAAGGGTTAAGTGGCTTTATCAAGGTCACACAGGTTGTGTGCATAGGGCAGCAGGACTTGGCCTCAGGTGTTCCTCCTTCCAACACCAGCACTCTCTCTACCATGCTGCATCATACAAACAAGGGAGGTACCCTGGACCTCTCTGTCCATCTACTGGAACCTATGGACCCCTTCTCACAATGCTTCAAATTTATAAAAATAAAATGAAATACAGAGTATTGTGAAGAGCCCAGTTACATTGAAATTTATCAAAAATTATTGAAAATTTATTGAAAGTTATCAATTTTTAAAAAATGCATAGCCCCCCGAGAAAAAATCCCTGATTTGTATAAATAGTCCAATCCCTTCTTTTTAGATGATGATGAAAATGGGACTTGCAGAGATTGTGACTTACCCAAAGTCAAGCAAATGGAGAACAGAAATTCAAACCCTTAGAGTTCAGCTCTAATACTCTTCATTCTTTAAAACTACACATACATGCAAAATTTAGTATTCACTAACACTTTGCATCTATCTTGAAGATTTCTGAGTGACAACATTTATTTGAACAATTGTATATTGTATATTATTTGTAAGATGTCCATGGAAACTTCTTATACTTTTTTCAAAAACACTTTTAACTATTTATATTATCTGTCAATTGGGAGCAGCATAATATTGAAAGCTAACCAGAGAGCCAGGAAGACCTAGCATCAAATTCCACTGGCTGTGTTACTATGGGTAGGTCACTTAACTTCTTGGCACCCCTAAGCAACACTCATAAGAATACCACCCAGCTTATATTAAGCACCTATAAGAAATCAAACACTGTACGAAGCATTTATGATAGCTATAAAGGCAAATACAGTCCCTGCTCTCAGAGGCATTGAGTCCCTGCTCTTAGGTTCACTGATGAGTTGCTGATCTGCACTGGTGGATGGAGTTTCCAACCTGGTATTTCCCTAAACGGATAGAATCTCAGGTACGGACCAAGTAGCCCAACATGCAAGATCTGGGCAAACATGCATGGGTATATATACACATACCTGCAATCTCTCTACAATAATAATATCCTTAAACTACATTTATTTAGATGGAAAGAACAAAGTTTGAACTATCTTCTTTTTTAGAAAAGTGCAGTGAAATCTTTAAACATCTTAGTTTCTGATTATCTCATTCTATAACGATGACTTGCTTCAGAATACCTTTTAGCAAAGGAGTTTCTGGTGCATCAGTTGTCTCCTTTCTCATCTACCCCAGAGAAGTTGGATTAATGTGAGTCTTAAGTTGATGTAAAATAAATCAAACCCTAGATGGTGTTTAACATTCAAATTAAAAGAGCAATTTGGCAATTGATCTGCCATCAGCCAAAGCGGACAGGAGAAAATACTGGGCCCGGAAACAAATTTGTCTTTCTTAAATGCTCACTTTCAAGTGTGTCTGGTTTCTAGCCCAGTTTGTATCAGAAGGGATCAATTTTTTTCTCCCTTTTCCCTGTTCTACTTTTGTGCTGGTATTGTCTGAATCCCAGAGTGAACAGCAATACATCATCCTGCTTCAACATCTGCTAGAGCCCCCTCTCCTCCTAATCTGCCCAGATCCCCAAAGCCTTCCCCACCTGCTATAGCACCAAATGCTCATTATAGCACACAGCTACGCCCTTCACTGTCCTTTCTCCCTGACTCTCAAGGTTAACATGGAACAATGACTATTATTAAGCAGGGGCTTTAGGAATATAAAAGCAGACCGGGTGAGGAGTTGGGGGTGGGGATATGGAAGGAATTGGGTAGTATGCCAGGAGAGCTGGCAGTCAAGAGCTGCTAGAAAGCTGTGGCCAATTTTCCAGTCGAAACATGAGTCACTGAACAGAGATGCACCCGAAATAAATAGCTTCCCTGTTCAATGCCCAGTACAAGGAGGGACCACACCCTCCTGTGGTTTTGGTGTCAGGGTACTGTGGATATGGCTCTGAGCTGTTGGTGGAGAAATGGAGATAAAAATGGCCAACTTTGAGGGAGCTGGCCACTCTAGAGGTTTTGTTTGTTACTTGGCAAACTCTAAGTTGTAAGTAATTGGAAGTTCTTTCTTCTTCCTCCCGGTTATTTTTTTCTTCAAACTCCGAACCTGTTCCTTTTGCTTGCATCATCAGACTCACTGCCAATGGAAAATCTGATGCATGCTGGTTTGGACCGCTTGGAAAAAGGAGAGCAGAAGTCAGAATTCTGTAGACTACCCCATACATACCTTAACTTGTTAAAGGACTTAGAAGCAGGGAGGCTCATCAGGAAAAGAGAAGCAATTTTGATTTTGAATGCCTTGATTTTCATGGGTGTGTGCCCCATATCTACAATGCCATGTGTCATTCTATTCTTCTATGTTTCTACCAGATTTTTAAGTTCAAACCCCAAGGTTCTACTGTGAAGTTTATAGAAATAATGTTAATAAACCACTCAAACGCTGGTTGACTTCTGGAAAGTCAGATTTCCTATCAGATATCAAACCACCACTGCTTCTCTCCAGCTAATATATAAAAATGAACAGTTATCCCCACAGGGTAGCTTGGGGTGATGGCTAACAAGCCAACCTCAAAGCCAGAAAGACCTGGATTCACATAATGCCTCTGATACATTGTGGCTCTGTGACCTGGGCAAGTCACATTGCTCTGGGGAACTTTCCCAAAACTTTTAAGTTTAAAAGGAAGTTTCTGACCCCTACTGATAGAGGGAGTTCTCTCTCCTGGAAGTTCCCTACATTAATGAAATCACAAGTTCAGTCTCCTACCCCCACAAGTCATGAGGCAAACGTGTACTGTCCTATAGGGCACTGGGAGCATGGTAGGCATCAGTTTTATTAAAATATTCTACGATGCTCAAAGTCCATCAAGATATATCATCTTCAACAATAGTAACACAGATGAAAAATTGGGGTTTTTTGATTGCTTGGAAGGCCAAACAACTAGAGAAGCAAATGTGCATTGGAGAAAAGCAAAGTGTTGATGCCAGAACAGAAACATTTGTGTATCCTGATAGTCCATGTACAAAGTAGCAGGCTAAGTGATCCCTAATGTTAGAAGTAAAAGCCTGGGGGCAGCTAGGTGGCACAGTGGATGAAGCATCAGCCCTGGATTCAGGAAGACCTGAGTTCAAATCCAGCCTCAGACACTTGACACTTACTAGCTGTGTGACCCTGGACAAGTCACTTAACCTCATTGCTCTGCAGAAGAAGAAGAAGAAGAAGAAGAAGAAGAAGAAGAAGAAGAAGAAGAAGAAGAAGAAGAAGAAGAAGAAGAAGAAGAAGTAAAAGCCTGGTTTGAATCCTGCCTCTCTGACCCTGAACAAATCACTTAAACTCTCTGAGCCTTGTTTTCCTCTTCTGTAAAATAATTATAATAATAAGTATAATATCCTTACCTCCCAGGTTAATGTGAAGATCAAATGAGATAATGTCTATAAAATATCTGGCAAACATTAAAGAACCATACAAATGCCAGCTATTAGTATTATTTAACTAAAGTTAAGAAAGAATCCACATATTCCTATGAATCAGAATCTAATATGCTCAAATGGAAACTTTAAGGATCCTATTTTCTCCAGTTAGAGGATAGGTAAAAAGCATAACAACAACAATAACAATAGCAAAAATAATAAATATAAAAGCATATAGAACCTTTCTTCTGGAAAGATAAAAGCATTTTAACATGTTATATCATTTTGTTCTCCGAAAACCCGGTGAAGGTTGAAGTAAAGGTCCCTTCTGTTGACAGATATTGATGTTTTTAAGGTGAGGTTCTATGCATGAGTTCTCAAAAGGATTCTTGTATGTTTTAAAGGTCCTTTTTCCCAAGTTAAATACAACCTGTAGTTGTGGTGTGTAAAAAGTGCACAATTCAATACATGGTAATATATCTGAAGCAATAGAGATGCCTCTGAAGTTGTTTTATTTTCCTTTTTTCATTTTTGAATGGCAACTTTAAAGTTGAAAAGTTTTACACTAATAATTTAAGAAAAAATAAAACTCAGAAATAATAGAAAGTACTTGGCTCTAAGTGTTGTTAATTTTCCTATTTTCTATTTGGTTAACCATTTCAAAAAATTATCATCTTGGATAAGTTCAGTTTAATAAAAAATTACCAACATTTTCTGAAATAGAATTTCTATCTTTACAATATTTATTTAATTGGCATAAATGCTTCATTATTTCAAGGATCCAAAATTTCATATTGGACAAGCCCAAGAAGTAGACAATAAGCTGGGACCTAAATTTAAAAGCATGAGTAGGCTAAACCAGATTGGATTTGGGCAACTACAGATCACACTCAATGATCTCAACTGGTCTACTGCCTCAAAAGGCCACTTTTAAATCATCTTGGAAAAGCAGAATGAGAGATGCAGGTGGAATTAGAGGATCAGGTTTTAAATTTCATCTCTTCCATATACTCACTATATGACCCTAAGTAAATCACTTTACCTTTATAGGACTCTGTTCCTTTTCTATAAAATGAGGTGACTGAAATAGATGGTCTCAAATTTCCACTTGAGATCTAAATCTATGATCTTTTGATAGCTATGGGTGCTATTTGATGCAAAGAGAAACCCTGGAAGTGTTAGATCATCTACCTCTGTGAAAATTCATAACCTGGTAGTCCATCTCTTCCTGTCTACCTTCACTGGACTTAACATCCTCTGACATGACTTATAATCTTAAATGTGGCACTCTAATAGGACTGTAGTGGACTCGTGTATATTAATAACTATACAATCTGTGTATTGCATTTTTATTTCTTTGGTTTTGCTCCTACATTACTTGCATCTCTAGGTAACAAGGTGACCGAAAAGATAGTGCTAGGTTTTAAATCAGGAAGATATGGATTCAAATTCAGCCTCAGATTTATGTGACTCTAAAGAAGTCACTTAAATTCTGCCTCAGTTTCCTCATGTGTAAAATTGGCCAAAAAAAATAGCACCTACTTCCCGGTGTGGTTGTGAGAATAAGATGATTTAATATTTGCAAAAGGCTTTGTAAACTTTAAAGCATTAAATGTCTTCATCATAATTATTATTGTCATCATTAATATTGTGTGACATGCTATATAGTGTGACAGTGTGAAGTTATTTGACTTCATTTGAGTATGAGTGAAAAAATTACTTCATATGTCTAAAACATATAAATCAGTTGAGTAGAGCATAGTTACAATCAAACACAGGTACATATTATGTACAGAAAAAAAGTAGCATGACATCTTGAATCCTCCCTTCCATGAACACAAATTGCAGGCTAAAGACTGACTATCACTGAAAATACCTGCTCTTAGTCATATATGGGGATCCAATAAGAGAGTGTAGGCTTCACAAAGAAGAAATCCTATCAAAATTCAACCAGTGTTGTTGTCCTCAAAATGTGAAAATTGTACATTTTCTTTTCACACAAAGCATAAACTTGGAATTTTCATAGCTAACTTGTCAGCAATTTTTTGAAAGAGAGGTTACCATGAAATATAAAAATAAGTAGCACATATTTCATTTCAACTAATTATATTAATTTTTCCTGTCCTATGAAATCAGAAGAATGTTAGTTTCATAATATGCAAATTATTTTAGGTCAATTCTCATAAGCCTTTGCAGCTCCACTGGCAACATCACTCAGGATACAAGGCTAAATTAAATTGTTTTAGTCCCACATTTTATGAGTCCTGGAGGAAGAGTGGAAAGAATGCTACCATAGGAGTGAGTGGAACAAGCTTCATATTCTTCTGTACTTATCCCCCTTTTGCCCCCAATATCTGTGTGACCCTGAGCAAATAACTTATTCCTTCTATGGCCTTAATTTCTTCATCTGTTAATAAAAAAGAGGCTGAAACAGACAACCTCTGTGAGGTATGTGTATACACATACTCATGCATAGAAGAAGAGGCATAGCAAATCCAAGTTGACAGAGACTTCAGTGATCCATGTGGTCCTGTCCCCTCACTTGAAGTCAAGGGAACTGAAATGCCAAGGAGAGAAATGACATGTCTATAGTCACACACAGGTACTAATAAATATTAACTAGCTATATTATAAGATATTTACTCTTTGTGTTCAGGAAGGTAAAAAAATAAAACTACATTGTAAAAAAGTTATAAATATGATGCAGGTATAATATTTTCTTTGCATATTTTATGTGTAACAGAATAAGGCATATATACAACATTGTGAAACTATGTCATATATTTATGTTTATTTGTGATATTATTTCTTACATTAAATGGACACACAGGCTTCTAATTTTATCGGTACAGAAAACTTCATTTCCCATGCATTTTAAGGCCTACTTTGCAATTTATACTCTTAGAGTAGCCAAGGGAATAAATTGTTTAAGGATCATGGAGGCACAGAGGACCTCTTGATTTTCAGGGTGAATCTTTATTATGCTGCACTTCTCTATTTTCTTCACTTTAAGTTTATCCCCAAACTATCCTGTCTATATCTTGTCTACACATAGTTTCTTACATGTTGTTTCCCCAATTAGATTGTGAGCTCCTTGAGAGCAGAAACTATTTTCCCCTTTTCCTTGTACCATCAACACTTAACATAGTGCTCAACACATCATAGGGACTTAAATATATGTGTGTGAGTATGTAAATATATATATATATTTGCGTGTATATATATAAATATAAATTTGAATTGACTTTTAGGAAAACGCAACTTTTAATTTGAAATTTCTTAAACCTGAAGATAGTTACAATTTAATATTTGTTTCCCCTCAGAATTTTGAACACATATTCAAACACTGTAAAAAGATTCTACTTTATTTTGCTGCTTTTCATCTTATATTTGTTTAAATGGCTAATTTTGTCTATGTACTGTGTAAAAGTAGTAAGGACATTTCTCAGCTTCTTTCTTATTTTTGGTACCATCATCATAATGTAATCTTAGCTATGAGAGAAAACAAGATTAATGTGATAAACTGCAAGTAAGTCTGAAGAAATAGTCTAAAGAGAAGCCTGCTGGATGATAGCAGATCCCCATGATTCTTAAAATCATGTTGATACTCTCCCATAGTATATAATTACAAATTACAATTACAGGAAGTAAAATTGTTGAGTTTAATCTTCAGAGAGATAGTGTTTCTGAAAAGATAATCTACTCCATAAAATCTTATCAATGATCATTTTGGGGAAGCATTTTTGGTTTGCTGCGTGTAGTTAGTAGAACCGAATCATCTTGACAGGTGCATCCTTCTCTTCACTCAAAAACCTCTACATTTACATGAAAGATGGGTAACTGTAATGTAACCATTTTTGCATGAATGTATCTATTTGCATTAGCCAGTACAGCTTTCAAATTACCCATTACATATTTTTATTAGAAAAGGAAGCTAAAGTTTGGGTTATGTGTTTTTTTTTTCCATGTTAGGTATCCAATGCAGTATACCTGTTAGTGTACATGCAATATACCTCATTCCACAAAAGCAGCCAGAAGTGGAGTGGCTGCCCATGCGGGATCATTTTTTATGGTAATTGCTCAGGTTCCATTTTAATGAAAGAATTAGAAACTAAAACAGTTTTTCTTTTGTTTCTATTAACTTCTTATGTGCATCAAATGAAGAATAATGTCCTTCTCCTAGAGAAAGGAAATCAGAGTTATAACAACTCAGCCAAAAATCCATTTCCCTAACAAAATATGGCTGTTTCCCACCTTGGTTCTCAAACTCCAATCAGCACTGCTCAAGGTATGCAGAACTTTGTCCGATGGTGCATGAAAAGCCTTTTAAAGGTTAAAAAATTACATACAACTATTTGATGATATTAAGGGGGTGACAATCAGCAAAATTCACATGAGAAAAGTCATTGGACTGTTTTTATTTTTAAATGAGAGAAGAAAAACTAAGGTATGAGGACAGCTGTGGGTGGCTATGCATCGAAGATCCCATTAAAGGCCCTAGGTTAGCTGCAGGAGGTTTCAGTATGGTTCAGTCTGGGTGACAGGATATTTCCATGTGTGTTTCCTTTCCGTTGCTGTCTTCCGGCAAAGCTTCCTGTGTGCTGTTCATGAGTCCACCTCCTCCACCCCCAACACAGTTTCCTGATGTGAATCAGGTTTGATGGAGTGTGGGCAACAGGAATTTGTTTCACCACTCTGACAGCGTACAGACTAAGGAGAGCCCTGATTGTTGCACTCCAAGATTCTAATCACTGCTAAATGATCTCGGCGATGAGAAAAATAAAACATATGTGCACAAATAAAGGTGTAAAATGTATTTACTTCAAAGATATCAGCAGGGATGGTCTGTAACTAAAGCCATGCTGATCAGAAAAATCTTAAAGCTTAGAAGAGGCATTTGAAATGATCTTTAAGTCTAAGATCACAATTTTATAAATAAAAGTTAGAAACAATAATGGGAGACAAAGAAAAATCAAGCAGCTTGTGCAGGGTCATACAGCTAGTTGGTAGCAAAGCTTATACTCAAACAGAGGTCTTCAGTCTTTTAGTTTAGAATTCTTTCCCTTATGTGAAGCATGCAACCTTTTCATTCGGATAATAAATAACCAGTGTTTATGTTCTTCCATTTTTATAGTTTGAGGAAGATGAGGAGTTTTATCATAATTATTGACTTTCAGTTGTTAGTATTTAACATGGTAAGTAAATTGTCACTCTGTGATGGTTGTGAATGTCTTTATCTTAATTTGGATCTGGCTTTAAAAGGTTGCCTCATGAATGGAGAAATTGTTTTTAAAAGTCTTAGTTATGTGGTGGAAAGACTGCTGGGGCCAAGAGTTATCTATATATCTGAGTTCTCTTTCTGCCTCTGATAGGTATCATAGGTAGGTAGATAAGGTAAAGGAGATAAAGCTAAGTTATTTCATCTCTCAAAGCTGATTATGAGATAAGAATTGTACATACCATGGGCCTTAAGTGACTGGAAATTCTATCCTAGCTCTAACACCCAAGGTTACTACATACGGAAAACAGAAATGCAGCTTCCCAGCATTTAGTTGTCATTTTCTAGATATAGATGTTGCTGATATAAATATAGATATAGTTGATACTAATATAGCTCTCACTGAATGGTGAAGTTAGTTGAGATGCATAATTGATGCAGTCTACCTAAAATTTGCTGGTATATACTTGTTTCCCCAATCAGTTTATGTCTTGTGGAGGGAGTTCAAGAAAACAATCTTTGGACAGGCACTTGCAAAGACACAAGCTAATATCAAGAAAGAGGAAGATCCTTAAATTATTTTAAAATATGTCTCTTGTGTAGATTATGAGTTGGGTCATCTAAGAATTGTCATTAAAACCCTAGATTGATCAAGGGAAGACAACTTGACTGTTAAGCCATATGCTATCACCTTCATTTATGCATACATATCTTACTAATAATTGCAGGATCAGGCCTTGTGAACAAGTCAAAGGGAATAAGAAAAGAACAGTACTATTCCTAACTGCAATTCATTTCAAAGAGCAGCTGCATAAACATGAAGCGTGTGAAATGATTTTGCCAACACTTTAACTCTTCCATCCCTAAATTCATGGGGAAAGAGATAAAAGTGGAAGAAAAGAATTATTGGAAAGATAGAAGGCCTCAATGCTGACTATTTCTAAGGAACTGATGGATCAATCAATTATAATACCAATTAGAATCAACTATTTTGGTCAAGCTTGAACTCATTTATGACTTGAGGGAAGGAACCGAATCTAGAGTCACATATATAAACACCTAATCAGGAAAGTCAGATGTAATCCAGAGAATACAAGTCACTCCTGTCATTGTCCTATACCTCAATCCTTCCCTCTTCCTTTCTACCCCAAGACCCATTTTTATTTTCCTAGATAATTTCAGTACCTAGATTACACATTTTCATGTGGCAATATTATTCTCCACATTGTCAACAATGAACTCAGTGACTGTTTTGATGCTGACATGGATTTAAATCTCCTCAGATTTTCAGCCATGGATCCAGACAACCACATCCTGAACCTCTTCCTCACACATCTCTGCTATGTCTCTGAAGTCTTAAACTTGATGATAATCATAAAGGACAGTGGTGAGCAATAATGCGTTTCTACCTTCCTGACCTTGCTGACATTGTTTATTCGACATGCCATGCTCTCTTCTTATTGCCTGATTTTGCAAATCCTTTTCATTTTTCCAGGATCTGCAGAAAGGAAGAAGAATATGATCAAAAACATAAAGGCAGGCACATTTAAAACATGAGGAAAGGGTAACTTAGGGAAATGGATGTAGTGGAAGATGAGGTTAAATAGGAAGGCTGAGGTCAGATTATTAATTTCAAATAGTTGGAAGAGGAGGAATTTAGAGCAGGGAACTGGTATGACTGATGTAATATTCCAGGGACACCAGTTAGGAGATTATTGTCATATCAAGGTATGAGATGATAAGACCATGAGCAGTGGTTGTGGCAGTAGGAATATAAAGGAAAGGACAAACATATGAGACACTGTAAAGGAAGACTGCCCAAGATAAAGGAGGTAGTGGAGAGTGTAAAATACTCACATAACACAAAAACATTTTTCTCTTCAAAATCCTAATAAGGAGGGGCAGCTAGGTGACACAGTGGATAGAGCACTGGCCCTGGACTCAGGAGGACCTGAGTTCAAATCCAGCTTCAGACACTTGACACTTACTAGCTGTGTGACCCTGGACAAGTCACTTAACCCCAATTGCCTCACAAAAAACAAAACAAAACAAAAAATCCTATTAAGGGGAGTGATACAAAATTTCAAAAGATGAACGCCCTCATAGCTTTGCAACTAACATCATCAAAAAGTAGAACTAGGAAGACTCTAGAGTTCATCATTTACATCATTGTATAGATTGGCTGCTTCAGGATATTAATAAGTTCTATATCAGTCTGATGAGAGAGAGAGAGAGAGACAAAGAGAGACACACAGAGAGAGAGAATATTTGAGGACAATAAGAGTTCACAAAGGCCTTGTTTGTTTGAGTAATTCATAAAACCAAAGGATTCTCACATATCCAGATAGACTGCTTCCTCCCTGTCTCTCCACACCCACACACACCTGCTGCCACTAGTCTCACTGCAGTCATCAGTAAGGTTAAATTAGATAGCAGGGAGCAATCCTGACACCTCCAGACAACTGAACTACTTTAATAAGATAATACTCCATGGTACCTATCCAGAGAGGCATCAAAAATGGTAAACATTCAGCTTCATTTGCCCAAAGAAGGGGATAATACATTATATTGGATCATGTGCTCCCCTAGTTCTTGACTGTTGGAATACTCATTGATATGCTAAATCCAAATATTTTTAATGTGTCTCCCTTTCATTAATGCAAATTATGCACAGACCTTCACATATGCACTTAGTCAATGTGCAGACATTTTGCAAATCATTCTTCTTTCAGATGGGGCCAAGGGAAACAGCACATTGATTCCCACAAATAGAAACACCAAGGGTTAGTGGTCCACTCCAAGCACAAATCGGCAGTCAAAACCTCAATACCATATACTTATTTGCCTAGCCCACACTTTCACCCTTCTGGCTAATACCCTGTATTTTAAGCAGTACGAGTTATCTCTGGACCTCCTTTAATGCTATTGCTCTCCCACACAAGCAATATATGTGAACTGAAAACATTTATTTTTAATCTCCAAATAGAATATGAGTGCAAAATTCATCCTGCTTAGGGATTATTTTTGCTAAATTCAGAAGAAGAGGGCCGCTTGGCACTTGCATGTTATTGGAAATTCCCCAAATGCAGACAACAAAAGCTCAGTCAGTTTAATCAAATTATCAGCTTTTCCTCAGTCTGTGTTTAGTCTGTGTTTGTCTAATGTCCGGGTGCATATTTTCTACTTAAGAAAATCAATAAATCTGCTACTTTTAAAAAAAGGCACATTTCAAATGCAGTATACAGTGTATTGCACTATCTGATCCAGCAATCTGCCTGCTTCTGCCCCACAGAAGGAAAATGGAACATGCCGGATGAGTTTAAGAAATGATTTAGAAACTTATATTTGAAAGGATGATGTAAGGGAGATATTCCCAACAATCTCTCCTAATTCAAAACTGTAGAGTGCCTTTACTACCGTGAAAATATGTAGTTCTCAAAGTGATGCTACTATCTTAGAAGGTATAAATAGTTTGGGGACAAGTATCATGTGCCACGTGAGTAGGATCACAGCTTTGTGGCAGGTAAATTTAGAATTCTTAGGTAGAATGTTTATTCCTGTAATGTTATGTTACAGGCACAATTGTTAGTTTTCTGTTTATCTTGGATCTGACAACATCCCCGCCTTTATTTGTTTTCCTTCTGTAAATATCTGAATTGTTAGTCTAATGTATAATATTCATTTTTTCCAACTGTGAGAAATTATCATTTTGTTCCAAGAACATTTCTTCATGTCCAACTTGATCTAAGACTCTCTGCTGTTTTCTTTTTCTTTTCCTTTTCTTTTTCAGCAATGTCTCTTACATAAGCAAACATAATTGGACTGCTTACTAAATCATTTTAAGTCTAAAAAAGTTTGGATGAGTGAGCTGCTCATTTACATTTTTTCTGTAAAAATCACCTTTGCTGTAAACCAAATATGAAATTCAGGTTTATTCCAAGACTGATGAAAATATAGCCAGAGACTTCATGGTTAAATGTGGGCTTTCTCTCATGTCTGCAGATTATCCTTGAACTTACATTTGAATCAGTATATGTGGTCTTCTGTTCCTTATAAGTGTCAATGCCACTTAAAGGGATAGGAAGAGAGAGACCAACTTCGGTGTTGGTGGGGGACAGCATGACACTTGGAAGGAACCATGTCTCTAAGTGCATGAGTCAGTTATCATGACCATTGAAGAGAATTCATGTTATTGTTGTTATTACTAAAAAATAACATAAGTAATAAGTACTTTTGCTTAGGCCCTTCACTCCAATGATTCCCCAGGCTGTAGAGGTGATCTTAGGTTGTCCAAAGCTATGCCACAAGACTACAGGCTCTGAAAGCTTTTACCAAGCATGGAAGGTTTTAAGGACAGACCCAAGAAAAAAATAAATCACTTTTTCCAGTAAGTGTGATTGCCTGCCTAGATAAATTCATATATACTATTTTTCACTAGATTTTCTTCTAGGTGGTGAAGTTTTTGGCCTCAGCACTCTCAAAGTTCATATTCTAAATTGAAGAGAGATTGAGATTTAAGTTAAAGAAGGTATTACAACTATTAATCAAATCATACAAGTCCATGATTTAGAATTAGGTGGTGCCTCTATTATATATTTTACAATTCATATCCTAGGCACAGTGAATAGAATTCTGGGTCTGAAAATATGAATACCTGAGTCGAATAGCACTGCCTGTGTGGCTCTTGACAAGTTACAACCTCTGCCTCAGCTTCCTCAACTATGAAATGATGGTAATAGTAGCATCTATTTCCCATGATTATCATGAGGACCACATGAGGTATTTGTAGAACATTAAGCATAGTTCCTGGCATATATAGTAGGCACATAATGCATATTTCCTTCCTAAAAGATCATAAAATCATCAATTTAATGCTGAAAGGGGCCTCAGATCATCTCCTTTAAGATTTGGTAAAATGGGGTCAATGGATAGATTTCAAGGTATCTGTCAACCTGTTTGTAATATATAAATCTTTGTGCAATTGATCTCCTTTGTAATCTTCCCTCTTTGATTTCAAGTACTTAAAAAAATTCTGAATTCACAAGTTGTTAAAAGCGTCCATCACACAAAACAGGTTAAGAATTCTTGATCTAATACACCACCTCCTTTTTAGAAATGAAGAAACTAAGACCATGAGAAATTAAACATATCTCTCTAGAATCCACACATAGTAAGAAGCAGAAACAGAATGAGAAATCGGGTGTTCTAACCCCCTGTCTAGTGCTCTTTCCACTACAATTGACTAAATCTAAAGTTTAATAACCAGAACCAATGTTCCCAAATCAAATGGAATTGAGCAAAGGCAATCCCCTGGGGTCAGTGGATATATGGATATAATTTGCTGTTCCTAATGGATTTGAAAAAGGAGATGAGATTTCTGTTTCAACACCAGAATGATGAAGATGCATGCTTGAAAATGTGTATGGTGAAAAAATTGACAACAACAAAAAACTCCTGCTTTCATTTATTTGTAAGATTTAGGAGAAATATTACAGCTAGAATAAGAGAGATACCACTTGGGGGGCAAGGGGGTGAGGTAGAGAGAGACAAAATGAATTAGTTCATAGTGAAGGAATTTCTTTTTTTTTTTAATTGGCCACACTTTCTTCCTACAACATTTGTAACAAAGCTTCTGCTTTGTACAATATATGAATCTGAAAGCCCCTGTCATCAAAGAACTGGCATTCTGTTTTGGGGGAGATTATTCACCTCACTTTTTAGTGACTGCAACTGGTACTAGCTAGCTGGTGGTTTCTTCTGTTGTTTATATGAACACTTCGCAGTCAGTGGGAAAAAAAAGGTATTGCTTTTGCAGTGAATCATCAGCTTAGTGGAACAGGGTAATAGGATGACCACTGTGACCAGTCATTAACTAAAACACAGCTGGGAAGAGGCTATAATCCCCCAATTTCCCTTACAAATGTGGTAAATAAATATTCAAATGAAGTAGTGTACAAATTTGCATATGTGTAAAACAAAAGCCCAGCTGAAAATGTGGTTCAGATGCCCTACTCACCAGTCTTTCTTTTCTACCTATTATCCCCCTACCTGAGATTACCCTTCCTACGTATCCAGGATCCAGGAGAGAAGTTTGCTTTCATTAACTATAATATTAAATATTACATAATAATTATTATATTTATCATGTAACATTATATATTATAATTATGGATGCATATATCTTATCTTCTCTTAGGTTGTAAGTTCCCTGAAGGCAGGAATTCTATCTCATTTATTTATTTATTTATTTCATTTATTCTATCTATTTATCTATATATCTATCTCTCTATCTAAATATCTGTTGGGTAAATCTCCCTGCTATACTCTCACATAAAGCAGATTATTAATAAAAAGGAAGGAAGGGAAGAAGGAAGGGAAGGAGGAATGGAGGGAGGAATGAAAGCAAGTCTGTGTATAGTACCTCAAAATCTTTTAAATCCACTTTTGTTTTTATCTGGTGCACTAATCTACCTCAGTAAAACCCATTTCTCAAAAAATAAAATCCTCCAACTTCCAAATATCAGTCACACTCTCTTTAAAAAACTCACCAATTTAAATCTATTTCTCCAAAATGTTTCTTTTTCAACACATGTATCATTAATATGCAAAACTCCGTTATATTTTAATAATGTTTTTGCTTAAGAAAAGGACCATTATTGCACTACCAACCCCCAAACTGGGACTTAGACAAAAGCTGTGTAAAGCTTTGTCCACTCAGTCATTAATTTGATGCAGTGATGGTGTTATTATGAATGAATGAATGAATGAATATGATTTTGTTAAGTGCTTGCTATGTGTCATGCACTGTTTTAAGGTATCAGCCAGATTTGCTCATTCCTTTTTACTTCTTTAGTTTCTCCTGAGATATTTAAGCAAAATGTTAAAGCCATTCAATCAGTCAGTGAGCATTTATTAAGTGCTTAAATTGATTTGGGGGTCATATTCCTTAAAAATTGCCCCCAATTTTATTATCAGTTGGGTCCAAAATAAGTATTAATGGTAACAATTTATGTTTTCTATTTTTAATGCTAATGAAAATACCTTGACAGAATTTAAGAAACCAAAGACTAAATCTTCACCTCTCCTCTGTCTCTCTCTGTCTCTGTCTCTGTCTCTGTCTCTATCTCTCTCTGTCTCTCTGTCTCTCTGTGTCTCTCTGTCTCTCTCTGTCTTTCTCTGTCTCTGTCTCTGTCTCTCTCTCTGTCTCTCTCTCTCTCTCTCTGTCTCTCCTCTCCTTCTAAAGTAATTTCTGGAGTTAAATTATAGGGCACACTTGACCTTTAGGCTCTAACTGCCCTGCTTACCCTTAAGGTGTAAGTATCATTCCCAAAGTGAAGAAAGATAATTGAAAAAAGAGATTGCTCAGCCCATAAATTGCTTAAGGGAGGACAAAGGAGGATTTTCCCAGGGTAGGAGGTAAATGTGGAGGGTGGGGAGTGGGGATGGAGTTAAGTCTAAAAAGAATGTACCTATTCTGTAAAGAAACTTAAATCAAAAATGCTCCAGTTCAGTAGCTACAGTAAGAAAGAAGAGGACTGAGGCCAAGACTGAGATTTGCCAGTGGGACCCTGAGCCTAACTTAAAGTTCCCACAGCTTGTGTCTATAGCAGGTGTCTGGGAATCAGTTACTGCTATTTCTCCCAATGAAGGAACAGAAACAACAAAACAGCCAAGGCCCAGGAAGTTTGAAGATAAGAGAAATTGGCTCTCCTTTGCTAGGTCTGGGAGTTGTTTAACTTAGGTCTGGAAAATATTTTTCCTTCTCAGTAATGAATATTGCCAGATAATCTTAATCCTCTGAATTTGGGGGGGAGAGGGATTATTTATTTTCATTACTCACGACTTTAGAATTGAGACCCTTAGTATTATATCTTTAAAGAATTAATGGGGGAACAAGAGTGTTGAAAAACTGTATTTACATAAGTAAGACAGATCTGATGATATTAGTATATTTCTGCCTTGTAATTTGCTCCCCGTCATTTCTGAATGAAGAGTTTTGGGGCTTTGGTATTCTTTGAATATCAAAGTGGTTCTCCAAGGCTAAAATAATCACTAAAGTTTATCCTAAAGAAATAATTAATAAGCAGTAAGTGGATTATATGAAGCAATCACATGTTGATCTTTGAAAAAAAATGCATGGGCAAAGTCACACACTACCAGCAAAGCTACTTTTAGCTCTGATAATTATAACTTCTAACACACATATAACACTTTCATGTTTGCATAGCATTTTACTAATATATCTCACAACAACCCAGGGAGTGGGGAGGGGTATATGCTAATGTCCCCATTTTAAAGGCAAGAAAACAGAGGTAGTTAGTGGTTAAACATTTGAATTGAATTTGAACTCAGTTCTTCATGATTCCTGATCCAGAATTCTATCTATCCACTCTAACAACTCATTGCCAATATAAGAAAAACTACAAGGCATAAAAGGACATGAAGGAATATTTTTAGAAGAAGTAGAGGCAAACTGATCATTTCTGCCTATGAAAAGTCTTTTTTTCTTTTGAAAATAAGGAGAAAATCTCTGATTCCAAAGAATTAATTGCCTTAATAATTATTGTAACTGACTTATTCAAGGTGCAGGGTGCTTTTAAGAATCGACTTTTAAGGATGATGACAGTGAATCTATGAACATTGCTTTGAAAAATGGGTGCAGAGCCTGCAAAATGTATGCAAAATGTGGCAAAACAACATCTGATTCATCAGGTTGAGCTCAATGTTTGTGCTTGCCTCTTCTTTTATAGGCGTTAAAATTTATTTAAAAAATAAGCATATCACATTGTAATGAAATACTAACTCATCATATTTGTTCACATAAAGGCTGGCTAAGAGCAGAGAGTTGGAAGAAGCACCTGATGAGCTGAAAAAAATCCCTTTTCAGTTGAGACATCTTTAATTTCTGTTTGGAGTCCTTACAGCTCACATAGGCTTATTTAAGATCTACGGTGAGATCTGACAGCTTCATCTAGTCAAGAACCAATATAAGGCGTATCTACCCTATTTTGATTCTCAGGTTGAGTAGCCTGTTTTAAAACTTAGCATGGTTGAAGCTTTCTTTGCCCTCTGTCTTTTTCTTTTTTCTTTTTCTTTTTTTAGTGCCAAATTCAGTTGTCTGTCACATTGCATGTAGAGTTAATTTCATAAGCAGTTGCAAGTCAAATAGTTTCAGAGTCCATTTAAAGAAAGGAATGAATGAAAGGCTAAAATGATTCATACCCCATATAACACAAAATTAACAGGGAGGAAGAAAATGTTGCATTCATTATGGCAGGTATCCTTTTTATCAGGTAGCTTGTCTAGGCAAACACCATTTGTTGAGCTGCTGAGTCTGAGGTCATGGCTACTCCAGAATTTGAGTGGTTGAGTGTATTTTTGTATGCTTTCATTACAAGGTACAATGTACAGTTAAGAAACACGCTTGTGGCGCCAGCATGTGATTATGGCAAGACAGGCTGACCACTGGGAAATTGCTGAGCTAACAGGGAGAGGAGTCGGGCTGGACTGTGCTGTGGCCGGCTAAGCAGACAGCCGCCCAACACACCTTCTGAAGCACTGCCTATTGGGAATGCTCCTCTCAGCAACTGATGTTTTAATGAGGCCAAAACTTCATACATTTTCAAGGAGTCTGGTTATGAATCTTTGCGTTCTTCTATTTTGGAATGTCCTCATATCTAAAAAAATGTCCTTTATATTTACTTTTGAACCATTCAGATTCCCTCACCTCCTTTTCCTCCTGGGGGGAAAAATGGCTTGACCACAATGTAAAAAAGTAAGCAATTGGCTGCCAAAATTTTGTTGAGAGAACCATTATATGAGGCAGGTATTGGTTAGACACCTTAAATTTAGTGACTTTGCCATTCCTGCACAAGTCCTATTAGTCTACATTTTGGTTTTGTGTCTTATTTTTTTAAACTGGTGTTCAAAATGTTCTCTTGCCCCTTACTTATTTCATAACATAAAAACTGGCCATTTTTCTTGTCATTCAAAGCAGCCTGCTTACACAGAGAACTAAAAAAGAGTTAAATCAGGAGAGAGTTTAGAGAGAGAGTGACATTTGATAACCATGACAACTCAGAAAGCACTAAGAAGAAATTTGGAACTCGACTGTTTCTCTTCCAAGCACAGAAAACTGGAGATTGAGGCAAGGAGTGCCCTGATGGTGGCTTAGTTACTGCCTGGTCACAGTATGATGCATCAGATAGAAACCGGGACTTGGGGCTTGAGTAGGTTGGAAAGGGAACAAAAGAAAGAAAGCCACCTGGTGTCATTGTTTTCATTAGCACTGAAGCACACTTTTTATGGAATGCACAATATGCAAATGATAGTCATCATAACACTCCTGCAATGGTTTCTGATTATTTGAAAACTCTCCTTCAGCTTTCTCAGAATAAAGGAGACAAAGATGTCTGAGAAAGAAATAAATCAGATTGTAGTTTGTAAATTTCTTTAAAAAAATGATTTAGTGTGACAGAAACATCTGACTCTTGAGTTTATGTAAACATTTTACTTCAAAGTTAAGCTTGATGAAAATCAGAGTCTTAGCAAAACTAACATCTACAAGTTGGGACTGACAATCATTTTTCTTGGGCGGGGGGCAGGGTGTCTTTCTGGTTTTATTCTAGTCTTATTCTCTACATCAGATTCTTGTCTTCTCTAATTCCTTTTCTCCCTGAACGGTCTTTTTCCTTTCTGTTTTTAAATATATCTTGAGGTCTCCTTCAGTGCTTCCAGGCCATCTGTCCTTGCCATACTAAATAAGCAATTGTGGACACATGGTGGCCTCCCCCAGACTGACGGCAGTCTCTTTGGTATAGCTAAGAGAAATGACCTGACAGCAGTGGTAAGAGACATATAAAAATCTATCAAATAAGAACATTTTTAAAAAGGAAAATACACAAACTTTCTCTTTACTTTGCTCTCCCCCTCCTTTTTTTCTATACTTCATTTTATGTTTTCCTGGGTGAAGTCTATCATAAGAGACGACATGCATAATTTTTCTGCCAATTTGATTATATTCCTATTTTGGGTAAGGTGGGGGGGCACAAAAAGTATACCCTGAATCAAAAGGAGAAAAAAAATTAAGGTTGTTTTTTAAAATAGATCACTGCTCATATTCCCATTTAGCACAACTGGTAAATATTGAAATGTCAAAAAGGTGATTTTCAAGTAGAAGCTATTCCTGATTTCTTTTCATTCTCTTATTCATAAAAGAGGGGTTTTGTATACTCATTTTTAAAAGACATCTTTAAAAGAGATGAACTACCAAATTACATATATACATTAGGGTATACTTAAGGCTAGAATTTACATATAGTAAAAAGGCAAAAAAGAAAGAAGCACTAGTCCAGTGATTTAATTCTTCTAAGCAAGAGAAACTCTAAATTCATTCTTCACCTAGTAGAAATTCCTGTCATTTTGTAAAAATCACTGTTGAAAATGGATGTGTTTCATTCCCTTAGAGCATTATATTCTCATATAGACTTCTTGCTTTATTAAATCATTTCAAATAATGAAAAAAGGAATTAGATGTAAAATAATGCTTTATTTTACATAACAGATGCTCTATGAATTATATGTACTTATGTGAATTTCTAAGCTATTCATAAGTATTCAGAAAACTGATAAACCCTGTTAGGTTTAACTGGATAGAAGAAAAAAGATATTTCTGACAGACTTGTGGACCAAACTTCGCTTATGTCAAAAATGCTAGGCATCTGCTTTCTACATCTTCTAAGGGTGGTCATATAGAAGGAAAGAAAACTGAATGCAAGTAAGATTTAACCCTTTAGTTTAAAACTTTAATCCAAAGTTACCACATTCTAAGGCTTCAGTCCCCAAGTGATTTAACCTTCTGTCAGGTAAGTTGTGGTGGGAACAATAATCATGATCTATATTTTTGTGCTCTGTAGTATACTGCAGATCATTCCAACTGAGAAAGCTTCTCTATTTCCCCTCTCTACAGCTAGATGATCTGCTTATTTTTTAACATAAAAAAGAATACTAGAAGGCCAGAATTTTTAAATTTTGGAAATCATAGAATAGCCACAGTATGACCCTTAAATTGAGTGACATAAATTCAGAGCAAGACTTCTAGTCATAACATCACAATGCATATTCAGACGCCTGAAATCTCACTGCATTTTCTAACTAAATGGGTATGTAGGTATCTCCCTGTAGAAATCCACTCTTGAAAACATTTTGGTGCATTTTCTTCAGAATCTAAATTAATTGCCCTCCCCCCAGTTCTGTTTTATTTTTATTTTTTTTAACAGAGGTAGAGGGCTGGCTTGAGAGGGGGACAAGAGAATGAGGCAGAGGGAGGAATGTAATTTAGGAGGCAATGAGATTCATTAAGAAGTGGGTGTTTATCAGTGTGTGTCTTACACTGCTCGGTGATTTTTATAGAACTACCCCCCCCACCTCAAAACATCATCTGGTGGGTGTTCAGTGGGCTCTTTTGTTATTCAATCTGTTAATTGGAATTTTGCAACAAATCTCAAAAGAGGAACAAAGTACAGTAGAAAGAATTTATTTTAAAATTCAGAAAATGTGAATGCCAAAGTCAAAACAAAAATGTCATTGCACATGAGCAGAAAAATAACAAAGAACAAGGTATAAATCTGAAAAGAAGAGCCACACCCATTGAGAAACTTAAGGCTAGAATTAGAGAGATGTTGGGGTGAGGGATCCAAACAACAAACATCTATCAAGTCAGTAAATAAAATAAAAGATATATATTATCTTTTTTTTTTTAAGAGGCTACCCCAGGCAGAGAAAATTACAGACCTACATGGAGGAGTTCACCAAACCCCAGATTAATAGGTAGGGAGTATAGAATACTCTTCACCTGTAGTATCTATATATAAGGTCATTTTTTTTAAAGAGGAATATTTAGTCAATACATTTGACCCAGATGGTCAATTTAACCATCAAATTCTTTTGTCTGGTATTCAAGGTTCTCTGGAATCTGATATTTCAAAATCTCTCCAGCCTTACCTTGTATTCTTTCCATATACTCTATACTCTAGTATAACTGCTCTATTTATCAACCCCCATAAACACCCCATGACAGCTAGGTGGCACAGTGGATAGAGTGCTGAGCCTGGAGTAAAAAACACTCATCTTCCTAATTTCAAATATGGACTCAGACTCTTACTAGCTGTGTGACCCTGGGGAAGTTCCTTAACCCTGTTCCCTCACTTTCTTCATCTGTAAAATAAACTGGAATAGAAAATTGCAAACTACTCCAGTATCTCTGCCAAGAAAACCTCAAATGCAGTCACAAAGCATGCAACAGGAGTGAATGACAATGACAACAGTAAACACCTCACATTTGTTTTCATGTCTTTGGACACATCATATCCTATGTCTAAGAATATTTTAGCCTGTTTCTCCTGCTCCCGAACTTCCCCCAACTGGAATTCCTACTTATCCTGTATAGGTACCTCAAATTTCTTTTCCTCCAGGAAGACATCTCTAGCCCCTCCCACCCCACTCCCAACACAAATTGTCAGTTTCCTTTTCTTTTTTTGAACTTCACATGGGGCACAAAGCTTTTATCACTCTGGTATACTTACTTTATCTTACAGGATAGACTACAAGTTACCTGAGAGCAGGGAACTTGACTTTTATTCTTATCACATTATACCTATCATCATTCTTAATTTTTTTTTGGGGGGGGGCAATGAGGGTTAAGATATTTGCCCAAGGTCACAAAGCTAGTAAGTGTCAAAGGCCAGATCTGAATTCAGGTCCTCCTGAATTCAGGGCCAGTGCTTTATGTCCTGTGTCACCTACTGCCACTATCATCATTCTTATTGGCGGGCATTCAGCATCCTCTCTATTGTCTACAATACCTAAAAGGGCAGAAGTTGTCATCTTTCAGTTATGTATCAAAAGTACCCAGCATATTTAGCATGTTGTAAGTGTTTAATAGATACTTATTTGATTTCATTGAATTGACTATCTTATCTATAGTTTGTATTTCACTTAATACCTACCATTGTGACTTATTAAACACAAAATAGATGCTGAATGAATGTTTTAATTAAATTGAATGTGGTATGAAGTGTGGCTGGCTATCTTGAGTTCAATAATAATATGTAATTTAAGATTCTAAATGTGGATTCTAATCTGTTCCCCCAGTTTTGGGGGAAACTGACTAAAATCACTGATAAAATGAGTTTAGGTTTTTAAGGGTTTATTGGAAAATAGAAAGAAAAAGATTGAGATCGGAATTCCAACAGCCTGGCATTCCTATCTTTCCTCAAATTTCCTGTGAAGTCCTCTGCTGCCACCACCACCATCAAGTCAGGAACCCAAAAGCGCGAGAGCTCTCTGCGCAGGCTCCCTTTTCTTCTTCCTGTCTCCTCCCAGAAAATAGGAGGCTCCTCAAGTTGATTGGCTGGTAGCCTTGATAGACAGCACCTATGAGGAAATGTCATTTCCTGACACCAAGGAAAAGCCACAATGCCTCTGAGGCATTTTCCTCATGGCAGAGCTTTCCCAGAGCAAGTCTCCAGTAGGTGGCATCATTCCAATCATTACAATAGCAACAATTACAAGTCAACTGAAAGAACTTTATATAGTATTTCATACAATGCCCCTGTCTGGATCATGCACTAAAACCTTGCTATGTTACTATCCCCATTACATAGAAGAGAAAACTGAGGCACAAAGTGACTTCTTCAAGGTTATACTATCAAAAATTAATACATGAACCACTTATTATTAAACACATTTCAAAAGTACACACATCTGGTAGTGGTATGACTAGAATTTGAACCCAGGTCTCATGATTCAAATTGCAACACTAGGACCTTTCTTGCTTTTCTTTAGTTTATTTCTCCCAGAATTTGGTGAAGTTAAATGGAATGGGTATATTGAATAATGCGTGTATTGTAAATCATCTTTATGTTGGATCAATGGAAGGGAAAATTACTGGTCAGTCACGTGTAAGACAAATCTGTGTTTCAAGAAATCATGCATTTCTACATAATCCCTTTGATATTAGGCTTTTAACAATGCCCCAACCTTTTGCCCCCCAGAAAGACTGAATGGTCAGAAAGTTAGGTGAATTGTCAAAAATATGGCATTAGGCTAAGATTAGGTATAAAGCTTCTAAGAGAAGCTTCTGGACAATAATACAAAGTGAGTTTGCATACAATAAAGATATCTGTGTCAGACATTAGTAGTAGAAATTCTTTGGGAAAATCCTCCACAAAGCTCTCAAACTACCCACCAGGATACATAGGAAGACTCCCAAGCGTTTTTGAAATTATTATGGTCTCTTTATTCACCTATGTAGAAAAGGAAAATTCAAAGATAATGAAATGTAAGTTTAGTGTAAAATTTGCTCAACAACCCTCTTAATGTTCTGGTTTTGTTCCAGTTTCAGAAAATGTAGTTTCAGTTGCTATTTCAAGCTCATTCACTAGGTGTATTTTCTTTTTTTTTAATTTAAGAAGGAAAAAAACAACATTGACAACCTTGCACTGATGTACTTTTGTAAGATTTACCAATTTAAATATTATAATGAATCTCATATATCTCATAATTTTTAAAAAAACAAAAAATCTGGGAACATGGAATTGTATTCCATGACAACAGATCATAAGAAATATAAATAAATATAACTATAACTATGTAAGTTATATAGCTATATATATAATTTTAATTTCCGTAGTTATATTAAGCAGGTCATGACCAATTAAGTAAAGCCATTTCTGTTAATATAAGTAAATATAATGTTTTGGGGAGGGAATATTTTTGTCACCTACTTTTTTATATTCTTTGATGATTCTTACTATGTGCATATATTAATGTATCAATAATGTAGAATATTTCAAATAAGATATTTGTAAAGTGCTTAACATAGTACTTGACACATAGTAGGTACTTAATAAATGCTTATTCTCTTCCCCCGGTCAAGAATGCATAAATTCTGTGTGTGGGTAAAGATAAACAGAGATATACATTTTATAGCATTAGTTATGTATACATCAAGTGATTTCTTAATTGCCACATCTAATAATCTTTTCATAGTACTTTATTTGTATTTTTTTCTGCATCACTGACACTGTTATCTACCTTCTATTGTATACCCCTCATTCTTATTTGCTGGATTTATCATCTATAAGTCATCCCTTAAATGTGGGTATCCCCTAAGGCTCTGTCATAGCCCCTTTTTTCTCTCCTTATATTCAGTCATTTTGTAACCTCAACAGCTTGCATGGGTTTAATTCTCATTTCTGTCAAAACAATTCCCCAAAATACATTGAGTTCTACACTAACTTATGTACTGGCCATTTTTAATGGATGTCCCATTGAATCTCCAAATCAACATGTCTGAAACAGAACTCATTATATTTCCCTCAAACCTACTCTTCTTAACTTTTCTATTATTTTAAGGGCACAATAATCCTCTCCAGTAAGTCAGGTTCAAGACCTCAGCATTTTCCTTTACTTTCCACTTTCATCCAAACAGTTCCCTAATCCTGTCATTTTTACCCCCACAATGGCTTTCACATGGGTGCCCACTCAATATTCTTGCACAGTTATTGCCTTAGTTCAGGTCCTCATTACCTATCACCTGGAATATTGCCATGGCCTCCTAATTGGTACCCCTGACTCAAATTTATCCCTACTCCAATCCATGATCCAAAGTTGACAGTAATTTTGTTTAAATGAAAGTCTGACACTGTCACATTTGTACTCAGTAAATTCCAATGACTCTGTATTGCCTCTAGAATAAAATAAAGAATTCCTCCTGGACTTACAAAGTCCTTCCCAACCTGATTCCAACCTACATTTCTAGTCTCCTTATACATTTCTTCTCACCCTCTATGATCTATCCAAATAGGTCTTCTTGCTGTTTCTTACACACAGCACTCCATCTCTCATTTCTGTACATTTTCACTGTCCAATGCCCATGACTGGAATGTGTTACCTTCCCCTAGTGTCTGCCTCACAAATTCCTTTACTTCCCTCAAAATTCAAGCTCTACCTTCTATATGAAGCCTTCCGTCCCCCATCTTCTGTCTCTTCCATAAATGATGTTTATTTACTTCGAGTTTATACTGCATGTATCTATAGACTTATACATTGTCTCCCCTAATATATGTCCCTAGAGAAGAGGATATGGTTCATTTTTTTGTTTTTGTACCACCTCTGGCAAACACATTGTTTAGTACACAATAAGTGCTAACTAAATATTTTCTGATTAATATTTTTCTACATTTTTGATTCATTTTCCAGTATGTATAGATATTTATGTATAGATGTAGATGTAGATGTAGATGTAGATATAGATATAGATAGACATAGACATAGACATAGACATAGACATAGACATAGACATAGACATAGACATAGACATAGACATAGACATAGACATAGACATAGATATAGACATAGACATAGACATAGACATAGACATAGACATAGACATAGACATAGACATAGACATAGACATAGACATAGACATAGACATAGACATAGATATAGATATAGATATAGATATAGATATAGATATAGATATAGATATAGATATAGATATAGATGTAGATGTAGATGTAGATATAGATATGGTTGTCAGTAATTGCCTTATATGAAAAATACTAATTCATGAGAATTTTAGTTCCATTTTTTCTTTATAATTGTTTAATTGGTTGGTCATTGTCAAAGGGACCTCCCAGACTAGAAACTCCCTGATGCAAGTCAGCTACTCATCTGTAACTTTGAGATTTAGAGAATTTTCTGAGACTGAGAGATTTATGCTTGCATGGACAGAATATGTTAGGTAGAATTTAAAACTGGAGTTTCCTGATTCCTCTGTGCAAAACTAGTTCTATTTATAATACTTTTTAAATAAAATAATTACATATTAAAAATACACTTAAGGTATTGATAGCAAAAAGGCTGTTTTGATTTTTTTCTTTCTGTGTAAATAAGAAATGTTTTTCACTATCTGGCTATGTAAATGGGAACATTGTTCTGGTATGATTTCAAACAAATACAGAGGAATATAGTGAAAATGCTGCGGGGCAGGTAGGTGGCACAGTGGATAAAGCACCGGCCCTGGATGCAGGAGGACCTGAGGTCAAATCCGGCCACAGACCCTTGACACTTCGTAGCTGTGTGACCCTGAGCAAGTCACTTAACCCCAATTGCCTCACCAAAAAAAAGATAGAAGATGCTGCAATTCTACCATTGTTGGAAATTATACAGTATCAATCAGAGCTAGCATTACTGATGACATGCTAAGAAACTGAGTACTAACTTAAGTTTTCATTAACAGAAGGGCTTATACATGACATCATTCTAAAAAAATACAAAATATTAAGGGTCACTGGGACATTTTTTACATTAAGTATTATATTCCCTACCATATTTTGGCATCAAGGAGACATAGTGGATAGAGAGCTGGACATGGAGTTGGGAAGAAGTGAGTTAAATTCAGCTTCAGAATCTTGCTAGATGTGTGATCCTGGGCAAGGCACTTAACCCTGTTTGCCTTGGTCTCCTCATCTATAAAATGTATTGGAGAAGGAAATGACCAACTGCTTCAGTATATTTGCCAAAAAAATCCCAAATGGGGTCATGAGGTGTCAGATATAACTGAAATGACTGAACAACAGCAAACCATGCTTTGATGGGGAGAGTAATAAATTTGGCTATTGGAGTGTAGGTGTAAAAGCGGAAAGGAGACAAGAGAAAGGAAAAGAAAAAAGAAAGGAAAAAAAGGAAGAGAAGGGAAAGGAAATGAAGAAGGTACTCAAAAGTTTCAAAGGATAAAAAGAAAAGTAAAGGAAGGGAGAAGGCCAAAAGAGAGAAGGAAGATGGGAGAAGGAAAGAAAAGGGAAAGGAAATTGCTCTGAGCATATTCTGAAGAAACTTTATTTGAATTTGTACTATATATAGTTAGGTTTAAGGTACATTTAATTCATTATAGTGGATCAGCCTAGATCAAGCTTCTCCTTGAAACACTATTCTAGGCCTAATCAGATTTCTCATATCCTGAGAACCCTAAGCATTTCACTAAGTAGCTGTGATAAAAAAAGGTTGACAGGAGTTAGAAATGAGTCATTCTGTACTAAGGATTAGACAACAGGCTAGTGTAGTGCTCAGCCATGCTTAGGATATTCCTGCCATATTATGGGATCATTAGGGTCATGGGGTGGGGAGAGGGATGTCTTTTCTGAGTGAAGTGGCCTAAGTTATAGTGCTTTATTTAAGTGACTTTCACTCAGAAGCCGAAATGTCTTTCCTATCATACATTTCTTTTCGCCTTCAGGTGAGTAGCAATGATTCTAATAGTCTAGTAATCCCTCTAACAAGAGAATTGTTTTTCAACATAGAAGGTTCTATATACCTAGAGTTGAAAATGTCATGAGATGTCATGTGATGAGGAAACATGATGATAGATGTTTGAATTCTGCAATGCAGATACCAACAAGATCTTCAGAGGCACCCAATCAAATTGAAGTGGACGATTGAGCATTGGATGAGCCTGTCAACATCAACTTGTTTAATTCAATGGGATATGGCTGACTTCCATGTGATTAATTGGCCTTCACTTCCTACAGAAAGAAAGTACACCAGATAATTCCCAACCGTGTATTTAACATTGGTCTGAATAAATCTATCCTCCAGTGGCGTCTGACTCTGGTCCTGGTGGACTTGGCAACACATTTATGGTGCTTTGAAAAGGGCTCTAGATTGAGAATCTGAAAGATTTTTGTTCAAATTCAGCTCTGCTGCTTATTATCTATACGACTGAGAAAATCACCTAATGCCTCTGGGCTTCTTAAAAATGAAAGACTTCCACTGATAAGAGCTGAACCCTTCCAACTTTCAGTCTATGGATGAAATTGCATTATTTTTGCAATCTATTTAAAACAATACCAAATCATTCTGTCTGAAGAAAAAAACTCATTGGAATTTTTGCAAACAATTTTTGATAGCACAAAAAAGGAGATATTTCCCTCAAACTGTCAATATACACAAGCATGTCAGACTAAAGAATAGCTATTTCTTTGATTTTTCTTATTATCATCTTTATAGTTCTCCATACTGACCTTGATACTCAAAGTATATGTTCTATGATAGACATTTATTTCAGACATAAAAGAACTGTCCACCATATCAAAGAGATTT
Organism: Dromiciops gliroides; assembly: GCF_019393635.1. Taxonomy (NCBI): domain Eukaryota; kingdom Metazoa; phylum Chordata; class Mammalia; order Microbiotheria; family Microbiotheriidae; genus Dromiciops; species Dromiciops gliroides. The sequence goes on along the minus strand of NC_057861.1, from coordinate 450,975,030 downwards.
ATTTCTTTATTTGGCTTAAATATTATTCATAAAAGGAACTAATAGGGGAAAATGGAACCATTTTCAAGAGAATGAAGGCCAGGATCATACAGAAGGCTTGAAACTGTATCACATGAAAATTAGTTATCAAAATAAGGTTTTTTATCAGATGAAAACAGTGGTATGATAGCTTTATTCACTTTATTAAAGTTCTATTAAATGTAAGAATTAGACTTATTCTATGTAGCCCAGAGGGCAAATATGAAATAAATGGATAAGTTAGAAAAAGGAAGATTTTTCATTCAATATAAGTAAGAGCTTAGGAATATTTAGAAATGAGTGGTGCAATGGATAGAGTGCTGGACCTGAAGTCAGGAAAACCTGACTTCAAATCTAGCACCATTTACTAGCCCTGTGATTCTGAGCAAGTTACTTCATGCTGTCTGTCTCAGTTTCCTCATATGTAAAATTACCTGGAGAAGGAAATGGCAAACCATTCCAGTAACTTTGCCAAGAAACCCCCGCAAAGGGATCACAAAGAGTCAGACATGACTGAGATGACTGAACAACAACAAAACAACAAAAAATGGAATGGACTGTCCTGTGAGGTAGTGAGTTCCCTGTTGCTGAGGAGAAGCTAAAATGGGAATGGGGAGGAGGGAATTTATGTTTCAGGCAAGGGCTGAATGAGACAAACTCTTAAACTCCTTCCAAGTTTGGGATCCCATGATTCTATAAATATGATTGTTACTGCTGACACCACAATCCAAATGTGGCTGGTTAGGGATGTGCCCCCATTTCATCACCTTAGATGGTTCTCTGTACACAGAGACTCACTGGTGCTTCTGCTCTTGTGACAAATTCCCATGGATTGACTTTGTCTTTACCGGTCCAGTTGTCACAGCTGGGCTAGTGCCAGGATTGCCAAAATGTTGATGTATGCCTAAAGTAGTAGTGGGGTATGTAATGGTGTCGCTGCTGCCACTCTCATGATGCAGCTGCTCCAAATGTGACAAATGTCATTAGTGCCATGGCTCCTGTTACCCCAAACCACAGAAGGAGACTATCTTTCTCTGAACAAATGCTCAGTTTTGCCTGTCAAGTTCTTGAATGTATTGCATTTTTCTGTGGAGCTTGGAACTATTGTAACAGCTGTTTATAAATATCGCAAACCCAACATTAGAATAAAGAGAAGAATGCTTTGCCCCATATATCTGTACTCCCCTACCATCTTAAAGAATGCCACAGATACACTGATGTTTCTGCTGTAGATTTAAATTAGCAACTGGGATCAACTTCCAGCTGAATCAGTCGTCTCTGACTCCTTCTCAGTCAGTTATCTCTCATCAACATGTCTGGGAATGTCCAATGGGCTGCAGACCTTAATTGGAAGAGCACAACAAACAATTAAATAGGTGCTGCAGAAGAAAACTGGGCTAGGCAACATTTATACTGAGCCACCCAGTCATCCACCCCAACATTTGCAGCTTCCTTGGGTCCCTGTCAGCCTTTTTCTTTGGAAGTCTAGATACAAATACCATGGAATTTGTTTTGCTTTAGTCTCATTCATGCTCAAAATATCTCCTGCTATTTTATATAGTGGTAATGAGTTAGATATTTCTAGTGCTTCCCTGGGGAAGTGATCATGAGGACTGTTGTGATAAATAAATAGTAATAGTCCTTTGCACTGATAAAGCAATTTCCATTGAGGGATGCCACTCTGCCTCCCAAAAATGCAATAAAATTTCAAAAATGCCCTTATTCAAGGAGAGAAGCAACTTACCAATTTTCTAGATAAGAAAAAGAGGCAAGGAGAGGTAGAAAAGGAATTTCTGGAGTGATGGTGGCTATTGGAGGAAGCTTCTAAGAGAAATCACAATAAAGGTCCCACCTAGCCACATTTACTTCCTTCAAAACACCATTAGTAGGCTTCCATGTGGGTTTTCCCTCACATTTCCTTTCCCCCAAACAACATCTGTAGGGTATGGATCCTTCCAAGTAAGGAAAATTGCTTATTGCATATGGAAGTACAAAGACTTCTGAGTTTCAGGAAAGTATAGATATTGGTCATCTGCCAGCAACTTCAGCAGGTAGCTATCCCTAGAATTCAACCAAATGGAGGGGTGCTGCAATGTAGTATTAACAAAGATTATATAAATTTTATTTGAGGATTGCTACATATTTTTCTTGCAAATTTATCTTCTAAATAATGTTCAGTTTGTTCAAGTCTTAAAATTACTCTTCATTAGATGAATCAACTAATAGTTTAGACAGGTTGCCTGGACATTTGAGGAAATGTAGTTAAGTTAGGTTAAGATGAACATTTTGCTGTGGATTATCATGAAATGACCACATATAGAAATTAATGGTGCCCATTCGACTTAGCAGGGCAAGGATTTTAACATTTTCTGTTTGGCATTTGAACAAACAGGTATGTTCTTCTTATAACACATGCAACAAAGTAGAATCTCAAAATAAAACCCTTGAATTTAGGCTATTTTGCTCTTGGATGAGTGTAAGTTTTCTCACTAAGCGGTTATGTTTGCTTCCAAACGATAAAACTCAATTACATATGATTCCTGATTTTTCCTATAAAATTTAAATTTAAATTGGGGGCTACAAATGACATTGATTTAAATCTGATCTATTCTGACAGTTACTATCTTTGACAGGCCTGATGCTAGACCCTAGGCAAAACTTGGACACTATAGATGCTATCCCAGGTAATTAAAATCTCTAAATGTAGGAATAAACAAGGGCATATCATCTCCAGGTATAGCCCATCCTTTGGGCCTTTCCTTAAACATTTCCTCAATAAAACATCTAACCTTTATATATCAGGTCCCAAGCTCCCATTAATTAATACACTAACTAATACTAATGTGGTAATAAATATCAATGAATTCATGCGGTATGCATTATAGATAATATTGGATCACCACACAGCTTATAATTCTGTTCCTAGAATTGGCTTACAAATACTTTGTTTGTAACTGGAAAAACATGATATCAATATTTCCATATTTCAGATGGTGGTAAAATTCTGAGTCTGGCCCATAAGGACTCTTCAATCCACAGTGTCACTCTACAATACTAGTGATTTTTTTTTAATCCCAATTTATTTATTTATTTGGAATATTTCCCCACTTTACAGGTAAAAACAAATTGTAACATCAATTTTTATAACTTTGTATTCCTAATTCTCTTCCTCCCTCCCTACTCCACATTAAGAACTCAAACAATTTAACATAAGTTATGCATGTGCAGTCATGCAAAATATATGAGACAAAAAATACTTTAAAAATAGGAACTAAGAACAACAACAACAACAACAAAATATACTTCCATCTGTATTCAGATACCATCAGCTTTTTTCCCTGTAGATGAATTGTATTTTTTTCATAAGTCCTTCAGAGTTGTCCTGGATCACAGCACCTCTGAAAATAACTAAGTCATTCACAGCAGATCATCCTATAATATTGCTGTTATTTTACATAGAGTACATTTCACTTTGCTTCAACTCCAGTTTTGTTCTGATGGCATCCTGCTCATCTTTTTTTTAATAGTAGACTACATTTATATAGTACTTTAAAGGGAGATTTCTTTGCAAAACACCAGTGAGGTTGATTATTGCAACAACAATAATAGCCAATATCTATATAATACCTTATACCTGATAAAGAATTTTCTTCACAATAGCCCAGTAAAGTAACATCATCATCATCATTCTCACCTTATGTTGTTCTTGCCTCTGCTTCAAATTTTTCCCCAGTTGCTATTGCTACCTCTGTTTCCCTCCATCCTATTTGCTCCCTTTGATATTTATTCTATTTCTCATCCCTCAAGTATTTTTGCTTCTGACTGTCCCTCTCCCAGTCTGCCTCCCTTCCTTCCCCCCTTCCCCCCTCATTCCCTTGCCCTCCCACTTTCCCACAGGGCAAGATACATTGCTATACCCACTTGAGTGTGTATGTTATTCCCTCTTTGAGCCAATTCTGATGAGTGTAAGGCTCATTCCCTCTCCTGCTCCTCCCCCAAATTTCCCTCCACTCCATAAGCTTTGTCTTTCTTCTTTTATGTGAGATACATTACCCCATTCTACCTCTCCCTTCCCCTTTCTCCCAGTTTTCTCTCCATAAATCTTACCACCTTGAACACCCTGAAGCTTAAAACATTGCATCCTGGAAGCAGTGCCCCACTTTAAGAAGGAGTTAAAAGTCAAGAAACAGGCTGGTGGCAAGATGAGCAGACAGAAAAAGATGCAGACCATAGAAAGTTTCTTTGATGACAAGGAAGATTGAGGTCCACCCTCAGAAGAGGATAGCAACATAAGAAAACGCTCACCCCTTAATTTTATTTTAAAGATGTTGGCAGCTAGGTGGCACAGTGGATAAAGCACTGGCCTTGGATTCAGGAAGACCTGAGTTCAAATCCAGCCTCAGATAATTGACACTTAACTAGCTGTGTGACCCTGGGCAAGTCACTTAAACCTCATTGCCCTGCAGAAAAAAAAAGAAAAGAAAAAAGATGTCATCATGGACAGGAGCAGCTAGGTGGTACAGTGGATAAAGCACTGGCCCAGGATTCAGGAGGACCTGAGTTTAAATCCAGCCTCAGATAATTGACACTTAGTAACTGTGTGACCCTGATCAAGTCACTTAACCCTCATTGCCCCCCCTCCCAAAAAAAGATGTCATCATGGGGCAGCTAGGTGACATGGTGACCCTGGACCCAGGAAAACCCAAGACCAAATCTGGCTTCAAACATAAGAGACTCACCAGCTATGTGACTCTGGGCATGCCACCCACTTCTGACTGCTCCACAAAAAAAAAAGAAAACCAAAAGATAAATTCTTTACAAATATTATCCCTTCATAATCAATTCCCACTTTTACTCTCTGTCTAAATTTATTCCTATCATCTGCTCTAATACTGAGAGAGTTCTTATGAGTTAGAAATTTCATTTTCCCATGTAGTAATGTAAACAGTTTAACCTTGTAATATCCCTCATGATTTTTTTCCTGTTTACCGTTTTATGCTTCTCTAGGTTCCTGTAGTTGAAAGTCAAATCTTCTCTTCAGTATGTCTTTTCATCACAAATGACTGAAAAAATCCTCTTTTTTATTGAAGTCCCATTTTTCCCCTGAAAGATTATACTTAGTTTTGCTGGGTAGATGATTCTTGATTGTAATCCCAATTCCTTTTCCCTAAAGAATATCATATTCCATGTCCTCTGGTCCTTTATTATAGAAGCTGTTAAATCGTGTGCTATCCTGACTGTGGCTGACAATACTTGAATTGTTTCTTTCTGGCTGTTTGCAATATTTTCTCCCTGACCTGGAAGCTCTGGAATTTGGATATAATATTCCTGGAAGTTTTCCATTTGGGATCTCTTTTGGGAGGTGATTGGTGGATTCTTTAAATTTCTATTTTACCTTCTGGTTCTAGAATATCAGGACAATTTTCCCAGACAATCTCTTGGAAGATGATGTCTATGCCCTTTTTTTGATCATGGTTTTCAGGTAGTCCAATAATTTTTAAATTATATTTCTTGGATCCATTTTCTAGGTCAGTTATATTTCCAAGAAGCTGTTTCATATTACCTTCTATTTCTTAATTCTTTTGGTTTTGCCTTATTTTGTCTTGTTTTCTCAAACAGTCATTAGCTTCGATTTGCTCAATCCAAATTTTTAAGAGATGGTTTTCTTCAGAGAGCTTTTGTACCTACTTTTCCATTTGTCCAATTTGGCTTTTCAAGCTGTTGACTTTTTTCATGCCTTTCCTGCATCTCTCTCATTTCTCTTTCCATTTTTTTGCTCTACCTCTCTTACCTTATCTTCAAAATCCATTTTGAGCACTTCTGTATCCTGAGACTAATTCATATTATTCCTGGAAGCTTTAGATGTAGGAGCCCTGACATTGCTATCCTCTTCTGAGGAAGTACCTCAATACTCCTTGTCATCAAAGAAACTTTCTATGGTCGCATCTTTTTCTACCTGCTTATCTTGTCGTCAGCCTGTTTCTTGACTTTTAACTCCTTCTTAAAGTGGGGAACTGCTTCTGGGATGCACTTTCTTAACCTTCAGGGGGTCCAAAGTGGTAAGATTTAAGGAGAGGATGGTTCTTCACTCACCTGCCTTGTTCTGTGGTATGTAAATAACCAAACTCAGGCCTACTTACAATCCAACTAGGAAACAAAATTTGGTTTTGGTAAGGTGGAGAAAGCTCTTGCAAGCCTGTACCCCACCCCCACCTGGGCCACTGCCCCTTAAGACTGCTTCCTGTTCCCCTGTGTGGGTCAGTGCCAGCAGAGACCCTTGCAATCTCCCCCTGGCCAACCACTCAGCCCTCTCACCAGACTGTGAGCTTAGTTACAAAAGGTGCCTGCACTGCAGCCAATTGAGAGGGTCCATTTGTCTCTTTCCCTGGCATAGCTAGCCCGGGTCTGGATCTGTGTCAGTGTGACCAGGTATGGGTGGCCAGCCTGGGGCTGGATTTTCATGTGGCCTGGGTCTGGATCTCTGTCAGTACGACCATGGGGTTGGGTTCCCCTCTCGCTCTGGAACAGCAGCCCTCTCCTGCCAATCTTCTAAGCCATCTTTGGCTGGAAAATAATCTCACCCCATCCTTTTGTGGGTTCTGCTGCTACAGGAATTGTTCTATGGCATTATTTGGAGGTTTTTGGCTTGATCATGTTGGGAGGTCTGAGAGGTTACTGCCTTTCCTCTGCCATCTTTACTAGTGACTTTTAACAACTGAATTCTGGATCCAAGGATGGGCCTACCTGGAAGAAATGAATATATATATATATATATATATATATATATATATATATATATTTTCTCCTTTCTTGGGCACAGGACCAACCCTAAACAAAATTTTAAATAGACAGGGTTTGTAGAAAATAGATAACAAAACATACCCCCTCCCTCATAGCACAGATGTGAAGGAATACTAAGAATACTGTATGCATTGTCAAATAAAGTTTCTGAATTAGATGTCTTGTTTCATTTTTTATTTTTTCCACCACAAGGAGAATTCAGTTAAGGGGAGGGGATGATTGTAATGTAAAGAAACTAGATCTTAATTCACCTACATGTATATAAAAAGAAGTAAGCAAAATATGTCTTTGTCATCTTTCTAATTTTATTTTCAAGCTTTTTCTACCTTCTAGTGCCTCTCTCCCTCAACTCCTAGGTGCTAAATATCTTTATGCTACATCATTCCTACATGACAAAACCCCACCCAGGACTATCTTATATTCAGAGTTACTCTGTATGCTGAACTTCTTTCCTACCTCATTTTATATATTTGAGAGTAGAATCATCTCATTATTGGGATGTATTGGCTCACTGGGTATATAATTGATCAAATCATGTTCACATAAACATTACATATGGCTAACTATATGGCATCTATGAATTCATATGCTACATTCACTTGTCTATGATCATGTTTTATCCTCTTAGTAGAATGTAAGTTCTATGAAGGCATGAACTGTTAAACTTTTGCATTTTTGACCCAGTGCTTAAGGCATGTTTGGGGTCAGGAGATGGAAAAGTGATTGGTTTCTTGTGTGTAATTTAAAATTCTAAATGTGGGTTCTAATCTGTCTCCCCACTTTTGGGGGGAAATTGACTAAAATCACTGATAAATGAGTTTAATTTTTTAAGAGTTTATTGAAGGCTAGTAAAAGAAAGAGAAAGATTGTGAACAGATTTCCTATAACCTGGCAATCCTAGCCTTCCTCACCTCCCACTTCTGAAGTTTTCTCCCACCCTGCCGATGTCTCAAAAAGAGAAAGAACTCTCTCACCAGTGTCTGCTTCCTCCTTCATGTTCCCCTCCCAGAAATGGGAGGTTCTTCAAGCTGATTGGCTAGTGTCATTCAAATTCATTGGTTCACTGGACCCGAAGTTGGTCTCAATGTAAAGTTCAATGTTTTTAGCTTCTGAGAACATACCTTCTTAAATACCCTTACCTACCAGTCAGTTGTGCTTACAATCTAGTAAGCAGTCAACAGTCACTCTTCCCCAATTCAATCAGTTTAGATCAATCTCCAGGTGGGCCCCTGAGTATCTGCTAAATCTCATCTATCACATTCCATTATCTTGACACACTTGGCATTCATTAAGTTGATTCAGGGCAGCATCCCCAACTAGTTGGCCCTATGGGAATAATACAACTTCAGTTCTGTTGTGTCAAACTTTGTTGAGAATTGACCTCCTGAATGGCCTCAGTCTCAGAAAAGAATGGAGGAGCTTTTTCAAACTATGAAATGAATGAATGTAAAGAAGGTAACTATGAGTTATTGTTGTTGTTTTTTCTTACAAAGACTATAGTGGATGGCAGAGAGACTGGTTACTGCCATTAAATGTTTGAGTGCATCATATGGTCTCAGAAAAGTGTGTTGCCAATTCAAAAGATTCTAGGTTAGAATTTCTTACATCCTAATGGGTATGTAATAGCACTGAGCCTCTCAGTATTTCACCTTGTATTTAATCATAACAAATAATGAAATGATGACTAGACTGAGAGATGAGGGAACTGGGTTTGAAACATGCTTCTCTTAGTTTTGTGTGTAAGAGCAAATCATTTTATTTCTGATCCTTAATTGCTCATCTGTAAAAATGATTGAGCAAAGCTATAGTATTTACCTCATGAAGTTGTCAGGTCCATATGAGATAATGCATGTAAAGCATTTCTCAATCCTTAAAGTACTATGAGTCAATTATTATTTGTTATGGGATCATAGACATAGAGCAAGAAGAGTCCTCATAGGCCACTACATACAGCAAACTGATTTTGAAATGAGGAAACTAAGGTGCATATCTATGGGTCCCATGAGTAACAAGGTGGCAAACTAAATATTTTCTCTGATCCCTATGACCTCCCAAATACTTCCAAAACAGGAACTACACACCAAAGATAAAACATCTTTAGGTGTTTCTATTGCCTAGGATAACCAGAATTCAAAAGAATGTGAACTGCCCTCTGAAAACATCACCAAGATCTGATTCTGACCTGACCATGAACTCATTCAGCACTCCTCCCCCACCTTCTACACCAATGCCAGCAAGGCCATGCAAAGAGATCCAAGGACATAAAGCAGGCTTATATCAAAATCCACTTGTTCTTTCCTCCCTCTTTCCAGTGCCATGGAGATCCTAGTTCCAGGCTACAAAAGTTTGCTTGGGTCTTGACAGCCAGCTTTGCCACAACCTTTCAGAAGCAGGAACCTGCCAGGGGCTACAACTCAGAAGCACCAACACTAAAAAGTTCTCAAATGCTAGTGCCAGAGGAAACAGGCTCTGATGGTGTCAGGCCAAAGAACTACAGAGCAGTGGGAATGGCACTGATCACCTGGACAAAACACCATTCATGTAGGGAGCTATATAGCACTATATCAAACCTGAAGAGCATAGCATTCATCTGGGATCAGTTCTGACCACCCAAAAGTCACTTGGGGCAGAGACCTAGTATGGTGTGCCACAAATTTCCCAATGTGGGAGAAGGCTGAGACATTTTGAGATCCAGATTCCAAGGAAACCACAATCAGAGTGGAAGAAGTCAGGATGTGATAGGGGAAATTAGAGGATGGGGGAGAGACCAAAAATACCAAACATTTCAGGAATAAAAAACTCAAGAGTTTTAATCATAAACAGATAAATCAATAGGAAAAATAGTGAAAAAGAAAAAAAGAAATGTAGCCATATTAAAAGAAATGTAGATATATTAGATGACTTCTGGCATTTTTAAATAATTGCCCCAATATAAAGGGGAAAAGATCCAACACTCAATGAGACAGATGACCATATACAATTTGAGAACATGGAACTGCAATACACTACTCCAGAGGGGTTTAAAAGAGAAATGGGAATTATGAAAACAGAATGTTAAATTTTGCATAGCAAAAATAATGAACAGAATAGAGTAAACACGAATCTTTAATAGAAAGCATTACCAGAGAGACCAGAGATAGAATGGCCTATAGGAAATGAAAACACACAGAAATGAAGGACAATCTAGAAGAAGAGAAGCAAAAAATAACAATATTAAGAGAAAATATGTTCACTATTCAAGAAAAGCATACTGAATTCTAAGAGATGATGTGAAGAGGCCACCTAAAGATCATAGGCTTCCTAGAAGAACACAATAGGACCAAAAAGAAATAAAAAACACTTTAATGAAGCAAATAATAGAACCTCCCAGAACATCTAAACATTCAAAATGGAATAACAGTCAAAAGAATTAGCAGGTCATCTCCAGAAAATCATGCAAGACTACTTCACAATACCCATTAGAAAAAGGAGAGGAGGAATGGAATAATAACTTTTGAAAAGCAATGGAGCTGAGGCCCAGGATGACCTAAACTACAAATCTGAGTTTAACCATACAGGATAAATGTGAGCATTCAACAATAAAGAAGATTGAGGAGAGAGCTATGTGGCACAGTGGATAAAGAGCCAGCCCTAGATTCAGGAGGACCTGAGTTCAAATTTGCCCTCATACACTTACTAGCTATGTGACCCTGGGCAAGTCACTTATCCCTCATTGCCCTGCCAGAAAAAGAAGAAGAAGAAGAAGAAGAAGAAGAAGAGGAGGAGGAGGAGGAGGAGGAAGAAGAAGAAGAAGAAGAAGAAATAATTTTAGAAAGAAAACCATAATAGAAGGGATTATTAGCCTTGTGAACACCATAAAGAACAGGAATGGAAGAGGAGTGAATAAATGTAACAGGCAAAGACAGTAATAGCAACAAAGCAATCATAGAGAGACCAGTAAGAGAATTCTTTCTAAATGTACATGAGGAGACAGGGGTGTAGGTGAAAATCTGGTAAAGGTAAGAGTAAAGAGATGGACAGGCTGTATTATAGATAGAACCTAACAACACCCTACCTGTAAGTATATGCTTTTTTAAGGAAAGACATTACCGTATGGAAGAGTGGGAGCAAGGAGAACAGAGGGATAGAGAGGAGTGAGTGATGCACTAGGGTCAAATCAAAGACTATAACTAAGGAGAAATTGACTTCTGTGGTCCCAGAAAGAGAAAATCCTATAGGAAAGCGGGTGAAGAGGGGTAAAATATTAGAAAGGGAGAGATAGGAAGAAGGCCTTACTTTGGAGGAATGAGGGAGTTCTACTTATCAATGATAAAATTAGTGAAGAGAGAAAGTTGATGAAGGGAGATGAAGACATTATCCTGGATTGAATCCTGAAGGAATTGATGCTTAAAAAGCTTCTAAATCCTTAGAGGAGGGGTGTTGGAATAACCACATGAAAATAAATGCTGCAGATCACTAATAATAAGGGAAATATGAAGAAAAACAAAGCTATTGTTTCACCTCCCACCCTGAAATTGGAAAAACTGGCCCCCAAAATTATAAGAATCAATTCTGGATGACTTGTGGAAATATATGCCCACTATTACATTGTTAGGGAAGCTGTGAAATGGTACAATCATTTTGAGAAGCAATTAGGAATTAGGCAAACAAAGTAAGTAAAATGTCAATACCCTATTACTGAGCTTGTATCTCCCCCCAAGGAAGCTATTGATAAGAAAAAAATCTCCATATATTCAAAAATATTTATAGCAGCACTTTTTGTGTTAGCTGAAAATTGGAAACAAAGTGTATGCCCCTCAACTTGGGAATGATTAACCAAATTGAGGTATATAAATGTAATGGAATATTATTGTACAGTAAAAAAATAGTATAGGTGATGAATACAGAGAAGTATGGAAAGATATATATAAAGTGATGCAGAGTGAAGTAAGAAAATAATATAAACAGTAACTAAAACAATGTCAATAAAAAAAGTACAAACCAAAAAAGTCAAAAGTAAATGTGAGACTTAAATGAAGATATTTGAGAAGATGCCTCTAGCCTACCGTTTTGTAGAGGTGGACAGTCCACAAGCATTAGACCTTGAACATGTTTTTGAACTCTTTCAATATACCAATCATTTTTGCTGACTTTTATTTTCTTCTTTTTTCTCTCCCCCCAAAACCTAGTTGTCATTAGGATTCCTCTTTAGGAATAGGATGGGAAGGGATACATATGATGCTATGGTGATATGAGAAACAGTAAGTATGAATAAAAACTTGTTTACAAAAAAGAAATTTGAGTAAGAGTGAGATTAAGTAATTTGCTCAAGGGTAAAAAAAAACCTCATGTTGTATTCAAGATTCGAACCCATGTCTTCCTCACTCATACCATTTTCTTTCTTTCTTTTTTTGTTTGTTTTTTTTGTGGGGCAATGAGGGTTAAGTGACTTGCCCAGGGTCACACAGCTAGTTTCAAGTTTCTGAGGGTGTATTTGAACTTAGTTCCTCCTGAATCCAAGGCCAGTGCTTTATCCACTACACCACCTAGCTACCCCCAGTCATACCATTTTCAAGAAAGAAGGATGAACAACAACCCAATATCTTCTTTATTGTACCACTTTATCATTATTAAATATAATAGTCAACTTCTTAGAGTTCAACTGATGTAAAAATATGTGATATACATGAGAAGTCTATTGCACATTGCAAGCAAGGAATATTATAGTACTAGTGTAAAAATATTTCATCAAATTAAGTATGAGTAATAAAAAATGACTAGTCATGTGACAAATTGTATTACTGCTGATGTCAAGAGAAAGCAAAGAAAGCTCCCATTATGGGTCCACTATAGCATACTTATGGGTCAACTTGGACATTAGTCAGACACGATGTGTAGGTTTAGATGGGTTGTAATCTGCATTATAACAAAGTATACATACAGGATTATAGCTTTCAAACTTGATGGAACTTTAGAGGTCATCTAGCCTGGCCATCTCATTAAAGAAATGAGTGAACAGTGGTCAAGGTATCATAGATATATAAGTATCTATGGTACCTTGACCACTCCACTCATTTCATATAGAAATAGAGATAGCGATAGAGATATAGATGCTAGAGATAGAGATAAAGAAGATGATAGAGAGATATAGAGATAGAGATAGCTGTTTAGAGATACAGATACAGATAGTTATAGATATAAATATATAGAGATACAGATTTAGATAGATATATAGAGATATAAAGATATAGTGATAGAGGTAGAGTTAGAGCTAGAGCTAGAGATACATATAGAGATAGAGATATATAGATCATATAGATATAGATATAGATGGATATAATAGATCTAGGGCTAGAAAGGAATGCAGAGGCCCTCCAATCCAACCTCCTCATTTTGCTGGTGAGGAAACTGAGGCCCAGGAAGGTTAAATTGCTTGCCCAAAGACACACACGTACATATGGCAGAGCCACATTGATGAAATCGCAAATGTGTCAGATTATCAGAGTAAGATTGAAGACACTTGCCAAAATAAAAAATACATGACCAAGTCAACCATGGCAGTTAATTTGGAATTTTGAGTTGTACAGTAAAAGCTCATTAAGTTAATTTAGTCTGTTAATTAGAAATATACAATCATTGGCAAAGGCAGGTCTAGCTGGAGTTTACATTTACTTTATCTGTTAACAGTTTTCTAAGTAAGTGAATAAAGTTAATGAGATTTGGGGAGGGGGGTGGTCACAATACTTAAGAAAATGAACTATTTTTCAATACCCTAAACACTTCAAAATATTCTAATTTTTTTATATACACAAATCTGCTAATTATAAACCTATGCTTATCTAGTCTCTGTAGCAGTTCCTCTAAGGATTTCTACTGATTAAACTATGGTTACTTAGAATGTCCTTAAAAGTAACAAAGCTACATTTTTTTCAAACTATTTAGACTTTCATCAACTAAACAAGCATTTTTGTTGTTGTTGTTAGGGAGAAGGACTGTACATCTGATTTTATGTACAGGAAAGTCTCAGGTAGGGAAATATCCTCCACCAAAGAAGCAGTTCAGTCTCTTCTCTGCAACTTATAGTCTTAGAGAGCTGCCAAAGGCAAGGGAGGTGATATGACTTGTCCAAGGTCATACTGCTAATATGTCAGAGGCTGAACTTGAATTCAGGTCAGCTGTCTACTCATTTAACTAAACTGCCTCATTTGTCCAGTTTCAATCATTGAAGGTATATAGTATCCCTGAGCAATTCTGTTGAAATTGGTCAAATTGAATGAATAATAAATAGTTCACTTTAGATGTCACACACATTGGATCACAGTTTGGTCTTTCTAAACTTTCTCTTTTCCTTCCATTCATCTAGAGATATCACTAATTATTCTACCAATTATATCTGACAGAGACAAGCAAGCCACTTAACCTCTCTGAGGCCTTTATTTCCCCAACTATAAAATGAGGAGGCTGGATTCAGTGATCTCTAAAGTTCCATCCAGCTAAAAAATCCCAGGAGCCAATAATTCTTTCCATGACAACCTATTTGTCAATTAGGGAATTAAAGAAGAAGAAAAAAACTAGCCCAGTGGAACAGTAATAGCAAAAACAAGAGCACTGGGGATGGATTGTTTTTGCTCAGCACCATCCTCATCTCTGTGAATTCACTGGGATGATGGTCAAGGAAGATAGGAAAGTAATCACAAATTCCCCAAGGAGTGGGTAAGTACAAGAAATGCATGAAAAGACCCAAGGGGCAACAAAACCTGAATAACCACATGTGGGGCTTATTTTACCATTTATCATTTCATCTCTGAATGCTAGAAATGTTGTCAATGGACATCAGCTATTTAGTTCTCATTTCAATCCATTGTCAGGAGCTGGCAGGCATGGATGGATTCTACAGGTTGCATTTATGCTTCATGAAGAAGTGCCGTGAAATCTGTCTGAAGGAACAACCCAAGGGACCAGCAAAAATTGGTTCTGTTGTAAGAAATGGTCGTTAGCTAAAGGTTAAGCAAAATTGTACTGATGATATTTTAAACTGATTGTTTGAGACAGTGATTCCTTTAGAAGTGGTCCTTAGCAAGGTCGCTCTATATTTCCTTCTCTCTTTTTTATATATATTCACTGCCCTTTCATTTCATTGACTGTCCTCATAGCTTTTGGTCTTTGGGCTACTTCTTTTCTCCCTTAGAAACAATCAACTGTCACTCTACCCTTCACAGTAATATGAGCTTAGCGAGATCCACTTTAATCCTTGTGTATATCAGGCTGCATGCTCTCTTTTCAGGTACCAGTCCCACCCTATTAATTTCTTTGTTCTGTAGATTCACAGTAGGGGATTGAGTTTACCTTTGATGGCTGACTGGGATCTCTGTTGTTGAAATGACAGTTCTTGGGTGGGTTACACTGATTTATATTGTTTGGACTTTGATATTTATGTAGGTTTGTTCAAGAGCATTGCAGAATTTAGTTATTAATTTAAATCAGTGTCTATTAAAGGTTCCTGACAGTGATTATTTTTTCTAATAACCATGTATTTCATAGTGTCTTTTCAATCACACCCACCATTACAGGGCATGTCTTTTTACTTGAGGAGAAATATTTTTGTATCCCAACTGGGTAACAAATAGTGCATATAAACAGCTAGTTAGACATTTTCTACACAATCTATTTGTGCAAATATCCATTTTCAATTAAACATACACCTGATGATGCATTTGCATTAAAGATGTAATTAAAGGAGCTCTTTGAAAATTCAGTCATGTAATGTCATTTTAATATTCAACTTTTCTCTCCATTAGTTTTAATGATAATTCTTTGTACTTATATCACCTCTTATTTCTCAAAGCTCGAATTGTCTTGGATTTTTTTTTTTAATTCTGTCATGGTCACTTTTTATCATAACCTAAAAAGGCAAATATTCACTTCTATTAGAGATGTTAGCTCTAAAAGTATACATTTAAAATCAGAAAGTCATTGTGTTCTTATATGCCTGGCCCCAGGAACAGAAAGAGAGAGTTTTTGTAGTAATTCAAATTGGAACTTTTGGGGAAACCAACTGGAAATCCACCATAGAAGCACTCTCCATAAAAAGCCTATTTCAAGCATGGTTCAAACCATGATTGGAAAAGTAGATGTTCTATGGAAGGCTCAGATATGTTCAATGAAGCACTAGAAAATCTGGGGAGGGGGAAGCAAAAAGGGGCTTCCCATAGATAGAAAGGACACAGTCTTCCAGCATCTGTACAAGGATAATAGTGAACACACTTTCCTGTGGTCTTCCTATTCCCTTGCAAAGGTGGTGTATTGGATGATCCCAGTTGCAGACCAACAGGACAGAACTAGAGATTCTGTAGGGCTCAAGAAACTGATGAGAACTCAGTAGAAGGAGTTTCTAAGTTCCTTTGGGAAGACCCTCCCAATTGAAAAATACTTTGTTGTAGGGGGCAGCTAGGTTGAGCAGTGGATAAGGAACCGGCCCTGGATTCAGGAGGAACTGAGTTCAAATCTGACCTCAGACACTTGACACTAGCTGTGTGACCCTGGGCAAGTCACTTAACCCTCATTACCCCGCAAAAACAAAACAAAACAAAACAAAAATACTTTGTTATAGAAAGAATTACAGGCTCCTGGGATTCTCCATATTGAGCCTTAGGGATCATTGAGTCCAACTAGTTAATTTTATAAATGAAAAAAGGAGAGGCAAAGTTAAGGAAAATACAGGATATACACACAGAGAAATGAAATGGTAGGGTGTGATGAGGACGGTAATGTTTTAGCTAACATTTAAACTGGTACTCAGCAGTGAAAATCCTGTTACATTAATTTTAGAATACCATCTGTGACAAATATACAGTCAAATGGAAAAGATTAAAGATTATTGATCATCCCTTGAACAAATAATTTTTTTAGAAATACCTGAGTCAACCAAAATTTTATTAATTTGTGGAATTTTTCAGTGATTTTTTCTTTATGGTAATATAATATAGTGGCTATAGTGCTAGACTTAGAATCAGGAAAGTTTAGGTTATTGTAGAATTCTTTTACTTGCAAATTATAGATTTTAATTACGACTTTCCTTGGAATTTTTGTTTGGGGGCTTCTCAAAGTAGGTAATGGGAAGATTACTTCGACTTTCACTTTGCTCTCTGGTTCTCATAGGTCTGAGAAACTTTAATTCACAATTTTTCAACTTATGATATTTAGGATCCTTAGTTTTGGGGTAGTCTGATGATTCTTATACTATCTCTCCTTAAACTTTTTTCCAGGTCATTTGTTTTTGCTAGAGGGTACCTCCTAATTTCTGATATTTTTTTCAATCTTTTGTCTTTATTCTAGCATACCTTATTATCTCATGGCGTGATTGATCTCTGTCTGGTCCAATATAATCTTTAGGGCATCTGTTATGTAAATAAAATTTTGAACCTCTACTAAGTTATTTGTTTTCCTCCATTTTTTCACCTAGAGTTCTTATTTACTTTCCCATTCTTTCCTCTGAAACCAATTTCATTAGATATTTTGTTTTAAAAGACTTGATTCATTTCTTTTTGGAATTCCATTAGAGTTGTACTGTATAAGTAAATTTCTTAGTTTGCTTTGCCAGTGATGTGGAGGTATTCTTTGGGTTTATTTCTGCAAAATGTCTGGCTGCATACTATTTCTTTAACATTGGTATTGTCTGGGGCAGCTAGATGGTGCAGTAGATAAAGCACTGGCCTTGGATTTAGGAGGACCCGAATTCAAATGTAGCCTCAGATACCTGAAACTTAACTAGCTGAGTGATCCTGGCAAGTCATTTAACCCTCATTGCCCTGCAAAAAAACAAAAACAAAAACAACCAAAAAAACCCCACCATTGGGATTATCTTCTCTGTATTCCTTTCTCTTGCTTTATTTTCTGGAATGGGTTTTTTGAAGGGGACATACTTGAGTCACATTCTCTGTACTTCTGGAAGGAGTGGCAAGTCTGTCTTTGGTACTTATATGCATTGTCTTGGGTATGGGCAATGAGTACTATGTTCTTTAAGGACCTTGGAAGTAGCTGCACATCACTGCACTAGGGGCATTGGGGCAGAATTCAAGGGTCTACATGTTCCCAGGTTAGGGTCTAAGCAGCATAGCTACAAGCTCCAAGGGCCATTGGCTAGACTGATTTCTGATCATAGGTCACATTCCCTTGCCCCAGGGAAACAGCTGAAGTCTCTGTGTTTCCCTAGGTAATATGGGGAGGTCTGTGTGCTAGAAATTTTTCATGAGGCTTCATTCTTGATCAGGCTTTTCTTCCTGAACCCATGACCTCAGCTGGCAACATACATGCTGTAGTTTCACCAATGCCACTTTTTTTTTTTAAAGCCTTTCCCAGAGTAGTTTCTTGTAAGGAAGCTATCCTATTTTGCTTCTACTCATTCAGTTTTCTGGTATACTTATTTTTTTCATCTGTGTATATATATATATATATATATATACACACACACACATATATATATATATACATATATATATATATACATATATATATATTAGGTGGTATATAAATGGTTTTCCCCATTTGGATCCTCAGAAATCCAGTTCAGCAGAGTTTGTGCACAGTAAGTATTTTTTTTACATTCCTTTTTAATTAAAGAGCGAAATCTTCAATTCTAGTCATTTAGATTAAAACATATTTTAGTATACCCTCTCTGGAATCTGTTTCATCTATAGGAGGGATGTGCCTACCAGTTCACAAAAATTGCACATAATGACCATTAGATAAATAATTTTTGTATTCAATGGAATACTCTCCATTTTCTCATCAATCAATCAGGAAATAAGGAAACATTTAACTATCCACTACAGCCCGCCTCTGAAAATATATGGTTACAAACACTTATGACAACAAGTCCACAGATGGGTACTGTGATATTTAAAATCTAAATTGTGGTCGCTTTAAATTAGAAGCTTCAGCACCAGTCTTTGGGCATTAAACATTTATTAAAGCATACAGGTATTCACATGGCATTCAGAAAGTTAAGAAAAGGCCTATCTAGCCTAGACTTCCAGCCTGGTTGGGTTCTTCCTCAAGTCCTCCTCCACAAGCCTGCTTTAATAAGGAACTCCCTAGCAAGCTGATTGTAGAAACTTTTTATAGGTCTGGAACAGAGGCGTTCCTTACACACTGCTTCAAGCTAATTGGTTGGCATCATCCAAATTTTGAAGGTGTTCTCAAGTTGAGTTCACAGTCTAGTTTCTGAGAACAATACCTTCTTAAGGGCTAGCCAGGTTTGATTACAATTCAGTTAACTTGAAGTAGGCTAATCAGCAATCACTCTCACTTTATTCAATCAGTCTGGATTAATCTCCAGGTGGGTCTTTGAGTATCTGCTAAATCCCATTATTTCATCACAGTACAAGAACATATTGACCAACATGAAATAATATTGATCTAGCCCTTTTCTTCTGATTCCCAAACAAATCATAATAAAATACAGGTCACATTCTTATACCTTGTAATTATTTTTCATATTAGCAACTTTAGGTGACAAGCACTAAACTAGTATCCTCAAAACTTCAAAATGACTTGCTTCATTATTCAGGAGTGATTTTTGGATTTTAATCCATGGATATTTCCTAGAAGTGCTAAGCTACTAGGAAGAAATCAAAAGGGCTTCATACACATTCAAATGACAGTGAGATTTCAACACCTGTGTTTTCATAGGAGATATAAAAAGAATAACAGATAAGATTCAGAATATATAACTGTGGGAGACAGCCTAAAGAAGGATGGTATAATGGTCAGTCTTTACTACAGGCACAAACATAACCAGTCATAGGTTCAAAGATCTAGTAAACTGAAGAGTTTCATGGAAACATGAGGAAGTAAGTCAGTGGTAAACTAAGATTCTTTCTTTCCTAATTTAGATAAATCTTTAATTTCTATAGTCTCTTTTTCAAAATAAATTACCCCTTATTACAATTCAGTTAGAATAATAACCCCAAAGAGTCATAAAATTTCAACAAAGAGTACAAGTCATTTCTATAAGAAGAGCATGCACAAAGAAGACATGAAACTCATTTGGATCTTCAAACATTATCATGACATTTAGATTTCTAAATTTCAGGAAGATGAAAGTTAGAATTTTGGTGTTTCAGATCCCACATAGAGAAGATCAGAGGGAAATTCTTTTTTGAAGTGTGCAGTTTTCTGGATACTATTGGTGGATTTTCCAAGTGCTTTAATCATTCTTCTCTCTCCTTCTGCCTAACTCCTACCCAGTCAATCTTTAAATGGTTTTTAGACAAGAAAGGAGACAAAAGTAAAATCCATAAGTCATGAGAACTAAAAGTTCTTTCATAAAAAAGTTTAGTAATTGCAATTAAGTCTGTTAGATAGAATTAAATTAATTTCTTTAGGATGGATTCCAGTGATGTCTGCTTTCTTTGCCTGTTTCTCCCAGTTACTATTCCTACATACCTACAAAATGCATCCCCCATTGTCATCTACTTATCTGTTATTTCCTTAATAATTCATTGAAGATCTAAAATTTAAAAACATCCAAAGATTTCACTTGAGATTGAAGTTGCCAGCTACTACCTATGTCTATAAACTTTCGGGTCAAGAGCTATAAATATCCTCACAAGCCATCTATTCTAACCTCCTCATTTTGCAGACTAGAGAACAGACTCAGGAATATTACTTTGCCAAAATTAGATAGTTCATACATCAGAGGCAGGATTTGTACTCAAATCCTTTGACTGAGCCAAAGTTCTGAAGAGATTGGTGAAAAAAAAGACAAAAAATGGAGGTCTACATGTATTTCACTCAATTCTATGAAGCAGATATTTATATATTAAGCACTTATTATATGAAGAACAGTGCACTATATCCTGGGTATTGCTAAAAGCAATGAAGCCCTTGTGCTGAAGGAGGTTGCATCCTTCTCATGGAATATAACAAATGCAGAGAAAAGTAAACCCAAGATAATGTGAAGAAGGAAAGAGCACTATGAAGGTCAAAGAAAGCTTTATGAAGGTGGCCCATGAGCTGGGGCTTTATAAAAGAGAAGAGCCCAGAAGCACAGGGAAGGGGAGTTGCTGCAGTTTCCTACTTCAACAGTGCTTGAACAGAAGTGTTGCTCCATTCCCAGCTGGAGCTGTTCTTACCCACCTCTCCACCTTCACCTCCACTAAACAACTCTTCTCCTTTCTACTCTTCCAGCAGTCATCCACCTCAGCTGGCCCTGGCACCTCCAACATCTACCTGTCCATGTCTTACTACTTTGACCAAGATGACGTGGCCCTGAAGAACTTTGCCAAGTATTTCCTACACCAGTCCCACAAGGAACAAGCAGGAGCACACTGAGAAGCTGATGAAACTACAGAACTAACGGGGCAGCCACATCTTCCTGCAAGACATCAAGAATCCAGATTGTGATGATTGGGAGAGTGGACAAAATGAAATGGAGTGTGCTCTGCACTTGGAAAAAAATGTCAGACAGTCATTACAGGAACTGCACAAGTTGGCAACTGACAAAAACAACCCCCCATTTATGTGATTTCATGGAAACCTACTTTGATGAACAGGTAAAGTCCATTAAACAACTTGGTCATCACCTAACCAACCTGTGCAAAATGGCATGGTGGAATATCTTTTTGAACAAGCACACCCTTGGAGACAGTGACAATGAGAGCTAAGCCACAGCTGGCTTCCCCCACACCTGGGAACTGTGGGCACCACTCCTCCTGTCTTTCAGTGCATGCATATTTTGGTTATCTAACCTTTTCATAATTTGTACCAAAAAACTATCACCATTTACACCCCAATAAAGTGACTTGGTACTGACGGAAAAAAAAAGAAGAATTTTAAGAGCTAGAATATGAAGTGGAACAGTCTATGCATGGCGGATGTCTTGTATAGATAGAGTTTGAGGATGGATTGATGACTTTAGGGAATAGCTCCTGATCTGTTTGAGCTGCAGGGTAGAGAACAGAAATAATTAAATAAGGTTAGAAAGGTAGGATGCAGCCAGAATAGAAGATTCTAGATACCAGGCAATGACCAATAGGGAGCCAATAAAGATTGTTTTGTTTTGTTTTGATAGAGAATTGATATTGTCAAATCTGTAACTTAGAAATAATATTTTATCAGGTGTATAAATGATGAATTAGGGAAAAGACTGATTGGAGGCAGCGGGCAAATTAGGAGAGCATTACAACTGATTAGGAGAGAAATAAAGATAACCTGAAATAGGGTGGTAATAATAGTATGAGTAGAGAAAAGGAGTTGGATCAGAGACGTTACTGAGGCAATATCTGTAGAATGTTATTTTCTCTCATTCCTGACCTCCAATCAACTAGAAGAGACTCAAATAAATGTTATTTTCAACTTCATATTTGGGTGATTCCAAAAAATAGTGTTACCACCAACAAGGAGAGAGGGGGGATATTTGCTAAAAAACTCAGAGAAGGATTATCACTGAAAATTGTTGGGGCAGTATTCATTACTTCTGGAAGAGTGTGTCTTACTCAAAATGAGGAGAATAAGAAAAAATATAAGGTGAATTAGCATTGGATATTTAGAAAATATTCTAAGGTGTGGAAATCCAGAAAATCATGGAAGAGCGATTAGATGAGAATAAACTAAAAGAAAAATAAAAGTAAACAAATCATGAAAATATACTACAGACAACTCAGACAGAAGAAAGAATTGGATAAGTAGCTTGAGCAGAAGAATGATATCTTGGTATTAAGGTATTGTAATGTAACAATGGGGCTACCCAGACGTCTGAAGGAATTCTCTCACTCTGCCAAATATTGAGTAACTAATAAATTAATGGATTAATTAAAGGTTAATTTTATACTTGAATGGTATAGAATTATAAATAAAATCTATTATTCTGGAAAATAGCATGGGAAAGAAAGTAGTGTCTGATTGCCAAAGTAAAATGAAAAGAATTTTGGAAGTGATCACTCCATCATAGATTTCAAAGTTAGAGAGAAAAGTCAGGCATAGTTTCATTTGGGGAAAGCAGATTTCAAAAGGTTCTAATAAATAAGATAGGGTCCAATAACTTTGCATTTTGAAGAAGTTGCCCTATGAGAAATGGGAAGTTCTCAAGAATGAAACTCTGAAAGCAATAGCAAAAATTATTCTATGAAGTAGTAAAAGGCATAGGTGCCTAACAGAATCATTATTGCTTCATAGGAAATATCTAAAAACTCAGATTAAAGAGAGAAAACAATGCATGAAATGGAGGATAAATATAAAAGAATATCATGGTCTCCAAAAGACAGTGAAATCTAAAATAGTCCATAAATGTGGATGCTAAGAACAACAAAAAAATTATGGTATTGGGGGAAGAGGGGCACAAAGAGGTTCTCTGACCCTAAATCCAATTATATTTCCACTACACCATTTAGTTCAACTAAGCATTTGGCAAAGTGTCTTGTGCTAGCCATGAGAGCAAGGTGGAGACATAGGAGCTATATTATAGTACAGTTAGGTGGATAATGAATAGAATCCAAAGAGTGGTCATTGATGAGTAACGTACCATCAACTTTAAAGGAAGTCTGTGGTGAAGACCTCAGGACTTTGTCCTTGACCATGTAGAATTCAACGTTTGTGTATAAAACCATAGATAATATGCTTGTCAAATATTCAAATAACACAAACCTGGGATAAGACTAGATAATTTTTGTGAAAAAGACATGGGTGAGGAGTACTTAGATGACATAGGATTCAATAGTAATAAAAAACATCACACAGCAGCAGCAACATACACACACAAGGGTAATGTAATCCTGCTTGGTATTTGAGTTCTGTAGGGTCCATGAGCAGTGAAGTGAAATTCCACTGCACTCTACCTTGGTCAGGCCACATCTGGCTTACCATGTTGAATACAATAAACACTGTAGCAGGAACAGAGACAGAACAGAGGGAATGCAGAAAGGAATTGCCACAATGGTGAAAAATTCCATGTTTAAATTGCTTGAAAGAGCTGAAGATGTTTAACCTGAAGAAGAGAAAACTTAGGTGGACAAAAGTTAGTAGTGATAAGTTACTTGAATAGGTGTCCCACGGAAGTGAATTCCTCCCAGATTCTCCATCATTAAGGAGGTAACCCAGATATTTCCCTCCTCATTTGCCACCAAGCTACTTTTTTCGGCTTCATGATCTCCAGAAATTCATTATCTTGCAAAATGGCTCAACTCTAAAACTCACACTTCCTCAGTATCTCTTGCCCCTGGGTACCATCTTTTGCCCTTTTTGCAGAGGACAAGAGTGAACAACTAGAGAGCTCCTCCTTGATCCCCTACCATTAAAGGAGGACACCTAGGGCATTTATCTTATTATTTGATTCCCTGCCCACAGGACTCCATGCCCCCTTTGAGCTTAGTGGAGTTCTCCTGGCCCCCTCCCCTTTTTAATTTCTTTTTATTTGCTGTCTTTCCCAAATAGATTGTGATCTCTGTTAGGGAAGATATTGACATATCTTTCTGGAGTTTTATATATTCAAAACTTAGCACAATGCCTGGCATGGAGTAGTTGTTTATGAATGCTTTTTTGCTTGATCAGTTGAGTCAGAGAAGGTCTGAATAAGTTAAAAGCTATGGATACTAAAAGAGGGAAAACTTCCCAAAAGGAGCTTGCAATCTAGTAGGGGAGACAATATGCAAACAAATATTTACAAATCAAGCTATATACCAGATAAATAGGTAATAATTAGTGGCAGGAAGGCAAAAGAATTGTTGAGGAGGGCTTTCACTAAAAGATGGAATTTTTACTAGTCACTTAAATGAATGCAGGGAAGTCACTAGAAATTGTTGCAGAAGGAGGACGTTCTAGATTTAGGGGCAACCAGAGAAAATGGATGTATTATTTGTGGATCAGTATTAACGCCAGTGTCAATGCATTAAATAGTTTGTGGTATAAAGTATAAGATTGGAAAGGTAGGAGGAGGCTGGGTATAAAAGCCTTTGAATGCTACACAGAGTATCTTGTATTTAGTATCCTGTGTTTGATCCTGGCAGTAATGAGGAATCACTGTAGTTTACTGAACAGTGAAGTGACATGGTCAGAACTGCATTTTTGGAGAATGGGGAAAGAACTGGAATGGGGAGAGTTGAAGCATACAGACCCATAAACATGCTGTTGAAATAGTCCCAGTGTGAGGTGATAAGGGCCCAAACTAGAATGTTGGCAATTGCAGAGGAGAGAAGGGGATGTATCTGAGAGATATTGAAAAGGTGAAATTGCTAGTCCTTGGCAACAGCTTGGGTATGGGATGTGTGTGAGAAATAATGAGGAGTCAAGGATGACTTGTAGGTTGTGAGCCTGAGGGTATAGGAGGATGCTATTTCACTCCATGATAATAAGGGAGGCAAGAGGAAGGGGGCGGTGTGGATTTAGGAAGGAAAATAATGAGTTTTGTTTTGGATATGTTGAGCTTAAGATGTCTAATGGCCATTCAGTTTGAGATGGCTGAAAGGCAATTGTCATCAGAATGATTACAATTCTGCTCGGTCCCAGAAAAGAAAGAGAAAGGAAAAATATTGGAAGTTACAGAGATGCAGATTTAAGCAAAAATTGGGAAGATCTTTCTGAAATTCACAGTGGTCCCTAAATGGGAACCCTTGAGAAATGGGCTCCATCTCACCTGTGGTCCTGAGGACAAGCCTAGATAACTATTTGTCAGCGATTTTGTAGAGAGAATTCTTGTCCAGGTGCAGCATTTAGATTTCTGTGATTCTATGAAATTGAGAGGGGGAGTAGGTTTGTAGAGAACATGTTTAATTTAATTTAGGACATCACCAACACCCAATTCACTTTATGATTTGGTATGTTCAAATACTAAAAAATTGGTGTTTAATGTTGTTTTAGATTTTTAATTTAACTTATTATTTTACCAGTCGTGTGGTGTCTTATACAAATACCTTACTTTTGTCATGTACCCTAAGAGTAAACTTTTTTATGTACTCCTAATAACTACAGGGTGAGGGAGATGGACAAAGTTGGAGGTAGCGCTTTTCACTGGAAAATTTAGCTCATAATCTACAATCCATGAAGGTCTGTGAGATCACAATTGTCTCTAGGTATTTGATTGTGAATGCTGCCTACAATTTCCTTTTTTCAGACCAAATAAGCTATTTCACTAGTAGAAGTGTTCTCTACCAATGCAGGTCTATATTATCTCTGAAAATTATAGTCTTAGAGAGCTACTTGGGGCACTAAGGAGTTAAGTGACTTGTCCAGGGTCATACAACCATGATGTGTCAGAAGCAGGAATTACATACCAAGTTCCTCCTTGACTCTGAGACTGGCTCTCTATCCTTTATGCTATGCTGCTTCTCACTAACTAGTATACAAGTTTAGAATATGACACCCATTTTCTGTATGTGCATTCCTATCATTCTCTAATAGTAGAATAGGGAAGTCTCATCTTAACCCTGCATAAAAAATAGAAAAAAGAAACCACCCCCAAGTAAAATGAAAGGCAACCTTCAATCTAAAACTTATTTCGTTTTTTCTTTATATCCAGGAACAATGGGCATTTACGATGTACTCACTTGGACATACAGAAATTGAAAAAGAAATTTGTAACTCTCTATTTTGTATTCATTTCTTACTGAGGAAAAAAATAAGTGGGTTAAAGAGATGTGTGAAAACCGTTTTGTTTTTTTTTTCCCCAGACTTGCTCTGTATAATTAATGAGTCATCATCTCCCTTGGGCTGTGATTCAGGATGCTAGGCTCTGCTGAGTGAGATTATTGGATCTTTAAAGCCTATGCATTTTGACCCACCATTTCCCATTTCTTTAGACCTCATTTACTTTCCTAGTGTTAGGAGCATATTCTTGGAACTCAGAAAGGTCTGTTATGAACTTTTAAAATTCCACCGCCATTCTTTGCCAGACCTTACTGGATATTAAAGAGAAATGCAGGGCATCATTTTGTACATTTCCTTAACCTCTGTTGTTGGCTGTGCTACTGGTCTGGCCTACTGCACAGTCATGAAATGGTGGAAATAATAATTTTCTTTATTCCAAATGTTGAATTTCAGGAAAAATAGTTTGCTTTTTATAGAGGACAATGATGAATAAATCAAACCAAGTGACTTCCCTTATGATTAAAAGAAATGAATAATTGTAAGGGTTGCATTATATATGTATATATATATATATATATACATATATATTTATATAATCACTGTGGCATATAACATATGTCATTATCACATAATAGAGACCCATTGTAGAGAGGATTTAAATGGGAAATGATTGTTATATCATCAAATATTATAATTTGAAATACGGAAAATGTTATAGATTTATTCTAGACCAGATTTGATAGGATGGATCCAAACTCCAAATATAGTCTATGTTCCACAATAGCATATGGACAAATGCTACAGAGAAGCCAAGTAGAATAAGGACTAAGAAGATCACTGAATTATGTTATTAATAATGACTTTGACATCATTTTATTAGAGTGGTGGAAATGGAAGAAAGATTAAATTATGTTGAGCAATAGATGAATAGTAAAGAAGCAGAGGTAAATAATTAGTTTTATTCAGAAATGTTCCAAACTTTAATTTATGGCACAAACCACTTTCTTTTTTTCTTCTCGAGAGGCAACATGTCTTAATAGCTGATTTGTATTAAGAAATGGGAATTTTATGTTACAAAATATGGTGTTTGGAGAATTTACTTCAATATTTATTTTTTTTAATTTCTATTTATTTATTTATATATTTGTTTGTTTATTTATGTTTGGGGGGGGTGAGGCAATTGGGGTTAAGTGACTTGCCCAGGGTCACACAGCTATTAAGTGTCAAGTACCAAAGGCTGTATTTGAACTCAGGTCCTACTGAATCCAGGGCCGGTGCTTTATCCACTGCACCACCTAGCTGTCCCTTTTACTTCAATATTTATGAAAATTATTGTGAGGTTGTGTTCTTTTTTTAAAATTTATTTTTGTTTCTTTGCAACAAACATTTATTTAAATTTTTTCAAGTTACATGTAAGGATAATTTTCAACATTTATTTTCATCATATTTAGAGTTCCAAATTTTTCTCCATCCCTTTCCTCCCCCCTTCACAAGATATCAACCAAGATATAGGTTACATATATACAATCCACAAGTGCTCTTTTTTCAGTTCTTTCTATGGTAGTGGATAGTAAGCTTCATCATTAGTCCCTTGCGATTGTCTTGGATCATTGTATTGCTGAGAGCCATTAAGTCATTCACAATTGCTCATAGAACAATACAGCTGTTGCAATGCATAATGTCCACCCAGTTCTTCTCACTTCACTATACATCAGTTCATATGAGTCTTTCCAGGTTTTTCTGGGATCATCCTGTTTGTCATTTCCTATAGCACAATACCATTCTACTATAATCATATACCACATCTTCTTCATTCCTCAATTGATGGACATTCCCTTGATTCCCAATTCTTAGCCACAAAAAGAGTTGCTGTAAATATTTTTTGTACAATTTTTCACCCTTTTCTCTTATTCACAATTACTATTGTTAACTCTTTCCCTCCATTCTTCCTTCAACCTATCCCTCTTCAAAAGGGAATTGTTTCTGTCTTTCCCCTCCCCCAATCTGCCCTCCTGTCTTTTGCCCTTCTCTCTTCATCCCCTTCCCCTCCTATTTTCCTGCAGGGTTAGATATATTACTCCACCCAATTGAGTGTGTATGTTATTTTCTTCTTGAGCCAATTCTGATGAGATTGAGGTCTTTGAGCCTATTCTGATGAGTGTAAAGTTAATTTACTGCCCTGCTCCACCCCATCTCTTCCCCAACTACATAAGCCTCTTCCTGTTTCTTTCATATGGGATTTCACCCCATGCTACCTCTGACCTTCTCCCTCTCCTAGTGCATTACCCCACCCCTCAATTTAACTCTAAAAATGTCATGATGGGGCAGCTAGATGACACAGTGGACAAAGCATCCACTCTGGATCCAGGGGGATCCCAGCCAAAACCTGGCCTCAGACACAAGGCAGTAACACACTGCATGACCTCAGGTATGTCCCCCAACTCCAATTCTTTATGGTTCTCTAGGGTCTTGTTTGTGAAAGTAAAATTTGCCATTCAGTTCAGGTCTTTTCAACATGAATAACTGAAATCCTCTTTTTCATTGAAGTTCCATTTTTTCTCTGAAAGATTATGAGCAGTTTTGCTGGATACATGATTCTTGGTTGTAATCCCAATTCCTTTGCCCTCTAGAATATCATATTCCATGCCCTCTGGTCCTTTAATATAAAAATGGCTAGCTCTTGTGCTATCCTGAATGGGGCTCCACAGTACTTGAATTCTTTCTTTTGGGAAGCTTGCAATATTTTCTCCTTGACCTAAGAGCTCTG
This sequence comes from Dromiciops gliroides, assembly GCF_019393635.1. Classification (NCBI taxonomy): domain Eukaryota; kingdom Metazoa; phylum Chordata; class Mammalia; order Microbiotheria; family Microbiotheriidae; genus Dromiciops; species Dromiciops gliroides. The sequence continues at coordinate 450,945,887 of NC_057861.1, read as the reverse complement.
GAATTTGGCTATAATATTTCTAGGAGTTTTCCTTTGGGGATTGCTTTCAGGAGGTGATTGGTGGCTTACTTCAATTTCTATTTTACCTTCTGTTTCTAGAATGTCAGGGCAATTTTCCCAGACAATTTCTTGGAGAATTATGTCTAAGCTCTTTCTTTGATCATGGTTTTTAGGTAGACCAATAATTTTCAAATTATCTCTCCTGGACCTATTTTCCAGGTCAGCAGTTTTTCCAAGAAGATATTTCACATTGCCCTCCATTTAATTTATTCATTTAGATTTGCCTTATTGTGTCTTGGTTTCTCATAAAGTCACTGGCTTCCATTTGTTCAATCCTAATTCTTAGGTAATTATTTTCTTCAGAGAGCTTTTGTACTTACTCTTCTATTTGGCCAATTTGTCTTTTCAAGTTGTTGACTTTTTTCTCAAGTCTTTCCTGCATCACCCTCATTTCTCTTTCTGTTTTTTCCTCTACCTCTCTAACTTTATCTTCAAAGTCTTTTTTGAGCACCTCTAAGGCTTGAGACCAATTCATATTTTTCTTGGAAGCTTTAGATATAGGGACCTTGATGTTGACCTCTTCCTCTGAGGGTGCACCTTCCTTGTCAGTAAAGAAACTTCCTATGGTTGTCACCTTTCTCTGTCTGCTCATCTTGACTTCCTTTACTTGACTTTTAGCTCCTTAAAGTGGGGCACTGTTTCCAGGCTGCACTATCCCAAACTTCAGAAGGTTCGAGGTGGTATGATTTAAGGAAGATCAGGTTCTTCACTCACCTGGCCTGTTCCCTGGTCCATAGAAGACCCCAGTCCAACTTGCTAATCAACCAGCTTTGTGTGCTGTGGTTGTTAGCTCTGAGGAGCCTGTTCCCCTCCCCCATCTGGGCCAGTGCTACTCAGCTTCTCAGCAGGGGTGAAAAACCCAAGTTCTTCCTCAGCACCAGCATAGAACCCTGTAATCTCCCCCCTGCTAAGGGCTCAGCCCTCTCACCAGGCTATGAGCTTAGCTCTAAATAACACTGGTGCTACAGGTGATTCAGAGGCTCTGGGGGTCTCTTTCTCTGGTGAGGCCTTCCTGGGATTGGATCTGTTTCAGGGTGTCTGTGGGGTTGGGCTCCACTCCTGTCTCAGCACAGCAGCTCCCTCCTTCCAATCTTCCAATCTGTCCTTGGTTGGAAGATGGTTTCGGCACATTCTTCTGTGGGTTTTGCTGCTACAGGAATTGTCCTATGGCATTATTTGGTTGGATTTTGGAGCAACCATGTCATGAGTTTGAGAGCTCACTTCCTTTCCTCTGCCATCTTGGTTCCACCAATTATTGTGAGGTTGAGAGAAAAATAAAGGTCTTTATTTGGATCTCTTGTATTCATTTTTAGTCTAATACATATCACATTTCTTTGTGAGCATTCCTTATCCCCCTTATTATACTATGAACTCTTTGAGAATAGGAACTACATAGTTCTTATTTGACATTTGTTTCCCTGAATATAATTCAAGCACTACATGGAGGAAATATTTAATAAATGGAAATTTGAAAACACTTACAGATCTGAAATACTCAATAAATCATCAAATTTATGTTTCATTGACATTAATATTCACATCACTGCTAAAGAGAATGGACAATCTATCCCTTCTTATCACATGTGAGTCTCATTCATGTTCCTCTGTAAGTCCTTCATGTAATGTCTACTCAATGCTCTGGTGGCTTTCCTTTGATCTCTTCATATTTTACAGACATATGTCCAATATCAATGCAATACTTGGGTCACCCATCTGTCATTTTTCCCCCTAGATCCCTTTTCCCAAACTGCCTCCTCTTCCCAAATTGCCCTAATATTCTAAAGGGAATCACTATTCTCCTAGTCACCTAGGCTCAAAAATTAGGTGTCATCTTCAACTTCTCTGTTTCTCTCACTCTGATCATTTTCAAAGTGTTGCCAAGTCTGTTCATTCTACCTTCATAAGATCTCTCAGAAGCACCCCTTTTTCTCCTTTGAAACTCCCACCACTTTTGTTGTAGGTCCCCTACACCTCAGTCTTATTCTAGTATAATATAATTTTAAGTGGTCTCCCTTCCTCAAATTTCTCCCCAATATAGTACAACCTCCTCTCAACTGTTAAATTGATCTTTCTAATGTTAATGTCTGACCATGTCACTTCCCTATTCCAGAAACTCCAGTGACTACAGATTCAAATATAAAATTCTCTATTTGTTTTTGTTTAGTTACTTCCTACTTATCCAGTGTTCTTATACCTTATTCTTCCCCCCTTTTTATTCTGTTATTAAATGACCGTGGCTTCCTTGTTTTTGTTTGCATATGATAATCCATTTCCTGACTTTGTACATTTTCACTGTCCTCCTCATTCATTTCTCTTCCTCAGTATGTCTCCTGGATTCCATGGTTTCTGTCAGGTCCCGGATAAAACCCCACCTTCTACAAGAATACAATCTAACACAATAAACATGTATTAACCACCTACTGCGTACTAGTCACTGTGCCAAATATTGGGGATACAAATAAACAAAGATACTCCCTGCCCTCAAGGAGCTTATCATTTTATAGGGGAAGGCAACATGCAAAAGGAAACTTAGCATACTGCTTCCCCAGGTGGGCATAACCCAACCTTAACATGGCAAACCCTGAAAATAAAACAAATTCTTGAATTTGTCATCTTAACTCCCAAGCTCGCCAACCTAAGCCCATAGTTGTCTCTCAACTCAACATCTTATCCTGGCCCAACTGGATGGTCTCTCTGTATTCTCTATGGCTGGACCCCACTTCTATTGAGACTCATGGCAACTCCCAGAACCTCTGTTGTCTCTCAGTCCATCCTGAGCTCACCTATCCCCAAATTGCTATTACTGCATTACTTCTGAGTATCATTGGCTATGGGCATATGTCTTCCATTGATACTCTCCTTTTAGCACTAGCAGCTCAGGGCTTAACCTTACTGAAGATGGTTTAATCAATGAGGCTCTCCTTGCAGTTTTAGCTACCACCATGATCTCCTTTATCAAATCTGCCTGTGGGCAGTTAGGTGGCACAGTGGATAGAGCACCAGCCCTGGATTCAGGAGGACCTGAATTCAAATCCATCCTCAGACAATTAACACTTACTAGTGTGGTAAAAAGTTTTAACAGTCGGTTAGCGATAATGGAGAGACACCAGTTTTTTTTTTTTTTAAGGACCACCCTTTCGGGGAGGAGACCAACAGCATGAGCTACGCATGCCAGATTGCCTGCTAAGCACTTGACTTCCAGGGTGCGAGCTTAAAAGGCTAGGAGAGAACGGAAGTGGGATCTTCTTTTTCCTGCTCTGCTGGTCTCCTGACTGCGCTGCACAGACAGACGCTGACTGAAGTTCAACTCAGCCCGGCTTGCGGTTAGTAGCAGCACGCGCTTGACTTGGTCTCTCTTTCCCCAAAGGTGGCCTTGGGCTTTTGGTGAGTTTTATATGGAATATAGACTAAGCTTAGACTTAAGACTATTTGTTTTACATTTCTACTTTCCTATCCCTCTAGTCAACATCACCTGGTAACTACCACACAATAAAGCTCTAACCAGAAAACCAGAAGCTTCTTCCATTTACTAGTCTGGGAGATAAATTAAGGGAAAGGTTAAAGAGGGGAGATTTATGATCTAATATCCAATTTTAAATCTCACACTAGTTATATGACCCTGGGCAAGTCACTTAACCTCAATTGCCTCACACACACAAAAAAACTGCCTGTAAGTTTCCCATTTCCAGGTAGGCCCTCTGTAACTTCCCATTTGTCTGTTTTTTAGTAGCTGTTTTGACATCACAACATTTGCAACTGTCTTCCTCTTCATAATTTCTTCCTCTGTAATTTCTCTTCCATCATCTTGGCTTATAACTGCCTCTACTTTGTAGGCCAGAATGGGAGGGATTCTTTTAGACCTGCTCCCTTTGGTGAAAAGGGGGAAATATCAGGATCTCCATGTCAAGACCACCGCTGTCTTTTCATTACCCTATTTTTACTATTAGATATTTACTATTTACTATTGCTATTACTATTTTCTAGACCTAAGGTCAAGCATGCAAGCTGTGACCTGAGATTGGCATAATAACAATCTTTTATGTTCACCATCTGGATGAACTCTACCATAGCCAAATCATAGAATTGGTTCAAACCATCCCCAGGTAGTCCCTGAGTTCAGACAAGCACCTGTAAGAGCCACATTGCAGCCATGAAACCCTACTATGAATAGACTTTTTGTTACTAGGGAAACCTGCTGCATTATTGCTGTTATACCTCACTGCTATGGCTATACTTCATTGCCTGGTCTAGCAACAACTATATGTATCAAGGATTAGCCTCACTGCCTTGGGTCTCCTCTATCCTAGAGCAGACACTGGCACAGATGTCTAGTTTCCCTGCTTTACTGGAATAAAGAACGTTTTTTGCTTATTACCACTCCTATCTCTTTGGTTTTATATTATTTTATTTTTCAGAATTTAATTACCCCTGTGAGATCTTTGGTATTGCCAGAATTAGCAGTTATTGTATAACCTCTATGACTCTAGTTATTTATTTTAGAGTTTGACAAACATAAAGTTCAATTTGAAGAAATAGACTGTGAAATAAACAAACAACAACAAAAAGGAATTTGACCTTTAAAAAAGTCATTACAATGGCAGGGAAGATCAAGATATCATGGAACAAACAAATGAATGAATGAATGAATGAACTAATGAAGACAGCAATGTTAAAACAGCAATAAAAAAAGCCTCAAAGAAAAATGCTAATTTGATTCAAGGTCAGCAAGAATTCTTTGAAGAGTTAAAGAACAAGATAAGAACTGTAGAGGAAAAGTTGGGAAAAGAAATAAGAGTGATGCAAGAAAATCTTGAAAAGTAAATTAATAGTTTGTTAAAGGGGGCACAAAAATACTGAAGAAAATGTCACCTCAAAACACAGAATTGAAAAAAATTAAAATTAAAAAAATTAAATAAAAACAAAAACCAAAAAATACAGAATTGGCCAAATGGTAAAAGAGGCAAAAATTTTTAAAATCAACAGAAGAGAAGAACTCTTTTAAAAGCAGAAAAGGCCAAATGGAAATGGAGGTACAAAAATTCACACAAGAAAGAACTTTAAAAGCAGATGGAAAAAAGTCACCAAAGTTCACTGAAGAAAATGATTCCTTAAAAATTAGAATTAGGCATCTGGGGGCAGAGCCAATATGGCAGAGGAAAGGCAGTGATTTCCCTGAGCTCTCCCGAGGACTCCTCCAAATACCTTCAAATAATGCCATAGGACAATTCCTGGAGCAGCAGAACCCACAAAAGGATGGGATTAGGCCTCCCCAGAAAAAAAAGGTCCTGGGAGGTTTGGAAGCAGCTGTGGTAGTGGCTACTTCTGGAACTGAGCTCACAATAAAAGGGTAAGGTGATTGGCCAGCAAGAGATTATAGGGTTCTTTGCTGGTGCTGAGGTGGGACTCTGTTGTTTGGCTCATGATCAGACCCAGGAAGCAGTCTTGGTAAATGACCCATGTGGGGGAGGGACGCAGGCATATCAGAGCTTGCAGCCACAGTGAAACAGGATTCTATTTTGGGTCAAAGGGCAAGAAGGCCTGTGGTTGGTTGAAGACCAGAGCACAGGCCAGGGGAATGATGAACATGCCTCTCCTTAAATCATACCACCTTGGACCCCCTGAAACTTGAGGCAGTGCATCCTGGAAACAGTGCCTCACTTTAAGAAGGAGTTAAATGTCAAGAAATAGCCTAGGAAAATGGGCAGACAGAAAAAAAAATGCTGACCCTAGAAAGTTTCTATTGTGACAAGGAAGATCGAAGTGCATCCTCAGAAAAAGATAGCAAGGTCAGGGCTGCTACATCCAAAGCTTACAAGAAAAAATATGAATTTGTCTCAGGCCATAGAAGAGCTAAAAATAACTTTGAAGATAAAGTAAGAGAGGTAGAGGAAAAAATGGAAAGAGGAATGAGAGGGATACGGGAAAGTCATGAAAAAAAAAGTCAACAGCTTGAAAAGCCAAATTGGACAAATGGAAGAGGAGGTACAAAAACTCTCTGAAGAAAATTGCTTAAAATTTGGGATTGAGCAAATGGAAGCTAATGACTTTACAAGAAATCAAGACACACTAAAGCAAAACCAAAAGAATGAAAAAATAGAAGGCAATGTGAAACATCTCCTTGGAAAAACAACTGACCTGAAAAATAGATCAAGGAGAGATAATTTTAAAATTATTGGACTACCTGAAAAGCATGACCAAAATAAGAGCTTAGCCATCATCTTCCAAAAAATAGGAAAAATTATCCTGATATTCTAGAAGCAGAAGGTAAAATAGAAATTGAAGGTATCCACCAATCACCTCCTGAAGGAGATCCCAAAATGAAAACTTCCAGGACTATTATAGCCAAATTCTAGAGATCCCAGGTCAAGGAGAAAATATTGGAAGCAGCCAGAAAGAAACAATTCAAGTATTGTCCAGCCAGAGTCAGGATAACACAAAATCAAGTATCTTCTATTTTAAAGGACCAGAGGGCATGTAATATAATATTCTGGAGGGCAAAGGAACTGGGATTGCAACTAAAAAATCACCTACTCAGCAAAACTTAATTTAATTTTTCAGGGGAAAAATGGGAATTCAGTGAAAGAGAGGACTTTCAGACATTCATGATGAAAACTCCTGAGCTGAATAGAAAATTTTACTTTCAAATACAAGACCCTAGAGAAGCATAAAAAGGCAAACAGGAAAAAGAAATCATGAGGGATATTAAAGGGTTAAATTGTTTACATTCCTACATGGGAAGATGTTGCTGATAACTCATATGAACTTTCTCATTATTAGGACAGCTTAATGGAGTATATTTAGACAAAGAACATGGGCATGAGTTGAATCGGAATTAGCCAATTCTGATGATAGTAAGTTTCACTCAATCACCCATTCCTTCCCCCTCTTACCCTCCCTTCCATAAGATTTTTCTTGTTTCTTTTATGTGAGCTACTTTTCCCAATTCTACCTCTTTTAACTCTCAGTCAGCATCTGTTCATGTAAATCTTTCCAGGTTCCTCTGAACTCCTTATGCTTTTAGCTCCCTCTTACAGTGGTGCCCTACTTCCAAGCTACAATGTCCCAAGCTTCAGAGGGTCCCAAGTGTTTCAGTTTGATGGAGGGAAGGTTTTTCTCTCACCTGGCCTCATCTCTGGTCTGAAGATAACCTCAAGCCAAATTGCTAATTAACCAATGAGCAAAACTTTTTCTGCTGGTTCTTAGGTTGGAGGAACCTGTGCCTCTCCCCCATCTGGGCCTCCCTCTACTCAAGATTTCTTCTTGGTTCCCTGCTGGGATGGGATAGCCAAATTCCTCCTTGGGTCCAGCTCACACCCCTATATTGACCACCCTCCCTGGCCAGCCCTTCAGCCCTCTCACCAGACCATAATCTTAATTCCAGAAGTCGCTGGTGCTGCAGCTGATTTGGAGGCTCAGGGGTAAGTTTCTCTGGTGCAGTCTGCATGAGGACTCTGTTGGCATGATCACAGGGTTGGATTCTTCTTGCAGCCCAACACAGCCCTCTTTAAGCTGTCTTTTAATGGAAAAGAATCTCAGTCAGTCTTTTTGTGGGTTTTGCTGCTCCAGGGGTTGTTTTATTGCTGTTTTGGGGGTAATTGTTTCAGGAGCTCCATACATTTAATGTCTTTCCTCCTCCATCTTGGCTCTGCCCCCTGAAGTCCCAAGACCCAGTTATTTTAAAAAATGAATTTGTATACCATTTCTTTATAACTCTTTCAATATTGATTATTTTCATCAATTGTTTCATTTGAAACCTCTGAATTGTTTTGATTTGTAGCTCTCATTATTAATGATAGAGCATACTTTCATAAGCTTTTTAATAGTGTATGTTCTTTTGGAAAATTCTTTTTCATATACTTTGACCACCTATCTAGAAGGAAAAGAATTTTGGTGTCTAGTAGACTGTTTCTTTGATACTGAACTCTTATCAGAGCTTTCTGATAGAAAGATTTTCCCTAGTCAAATGATTCCCTTCATACCCCAGCTGCAGTTATTTTGTATCTGCAAAATATGTGTAATTTATATAAATGCAAATTTCTATATATCTTGTAATAATCTCTATCTGTCAATTAGTTAAGTCATTACCCATAGCTAAACCATGAAAAGTATCTGATCTTGCTCTCTCCTAACCTTTTTTATGATATTAGCTTTAATATTCAGTTGACATATCTATTTTGTATATATAATGATATATATAAAAATCACCTAATAAGCTAGATCAAGGAAGAAATTACTTCTTAAATCTATGGACAGGGAAAGAGTTCATGACTAAACTACTGATTTGATCACACGTGGTAAAGTGGACAATTTTAGTTTTATAAAATACCAAAGGATTCATATAAACAAATTTAGTAAAATGTAGTAAAATTTTAAAATATAGATAAGTTGAAAAGCATTTGCAATAAATTTCTCTCCAAATGTTCTCATATCAAAGATGTATAAGGAAATATTGCAAAAGTATCACTGAGCCATTCCCTCAATAGGCAAATTGTCTGATGATATAAGCAAGCTATTTACAAAGGAAAAACCAAAACAATCTTCAGTCATATTAAAACTACACATTGATAAACCCAAAGACTCCACCTTATGGGATAGGAATTCAGTATTTTATAAAAACTGCTGGGAAAACTGGAAGATAGTATTGCAGAAACTAGGCATTGTAACGATTGGAATGACGCCACCTGCTGGACACTTACTGTAGAAAAGCTCTTCCATGAGGTGAAGGTCTCTGTGGGTCAGACCATGTGTCTTTTCTTTGGTGTCAAGAAGTGACATTTGCTTGTGGAAGGAAGAAGGGGGGAGCCTGGCACTCTGACTCTCTCTTTTTCCTGTGGAATCTGGTGGAGAGCAGAGCTAGAAATGCACTCTCCCTTTAATAGATAGATGAATGTAGGCCTTTCTCTATCTCTTTACCAAATTCTTATTCTCCTTAATAAATGCTTAAAAGCCTAACTCTTGCTAAAGCTTATAATTTATTGGAGACCACTCATTAGATATTTTAGACAGTTTAGCTATAATTTTAGCCCTTTACAGAATAGACTAATATCTTACACCATATACCAAAATAAAGTCAAAATGGGTACAAGATTTAGACATAAAGGGTGATACCATAGATAAATTAGGAGAGGAAGTAGTTTACCTTTCAGATCTATGGAGAGGAAAACAATTTCTATCCAAACAAGATATAGAGACTATTATGAAATGCAAGATTAATGACTTTGGTTACATTAAATTAAAAAAGTTGTTGTGCAAACAGAAGTAATGCAGCCACAATTAGAAGGAAGTCAGAAAGCTGGAAAACAATTTTTACAGCCAATATTTCTGATAAAGGTCTCATTTCTAAAATATATAGTGAACTAAATAAATTTTTTATGAATGTAAGTCATTCCCAAATTGAGAAATGTTCAAAGGATATGAACAGGCAGTTTTATGATGAAGAAATCAAAGCTATCCATTGCCACATAAAAAAAATGCTCTAAAGCACTATTGATTGGAGAAATGCAAATTAAAACTCTGAGGTACAACCTCATACCTATCAGATTGGCTAATATGACAAAAAAGGAAAATAATAAATTTTGGAGAAGCTGTGGAAAAATTGGAACACTAATTCATTGTTGGTAGAGTTGTGAGCTGATGCAACCATTCTGGAGAGCAATTTGGAACTATATCCAAAGGGCTATGAGACTGTTCATACCCTTTAACCCAGTGGTACCACTGCTAGGTCTGTATCACAAAGAGACCACAGAAAAGGGAAAAGGACCCTCATGCACAAAAATATTTATAGCAGCTTTCTTTGTGGTGGCAAAGAATTGGAAATCAAGGGAATGCCCTTCAACTGGGGAATGACTAAACAAGTTGTGGTATGTAATGGAATACTATTGTGATCAGAGAAACCTGGAAGAACTTACGTGAACTGATTCTGACTGAGAGAAGCAGAACCAGGAGAACATTGTACACAGTCACAGCATCATTGTGTGATGAACAATGGTGAAAGCCTTGGCTCTTCTCAGCAGTAAAACGATCCAAAATGGTTTCCAAGAACTCATAATAGAAAATGTTCTCAACATCCAGAAAAAAGAATTGTGGATTACGAATGCACATTGAAACATACTGGTTCTATTTTGGGCCCATTTTTTTCCTTCTTTTTTGAAGTTCTTCTCTTGTGCTCTGATTCTTCTTTCACAATATGACCAATGCAGAGATATATTTAATGTGATTGTACATATATAAGCTATATCATATTGCTTGCTGTCTTGGGGAGGAGGGAGGGAAGGGAGGGTGGGAGAAAAATTTGAAACTAAAAATCCTCTGAAAACAAATATTTAAAACTTTCCTTACATGTAACCGGAAAATAATAAAATACTTTTATTAAAAAAAATAAATAAAACTACCCAAATGACTAATAGAAAAATGTAGATTAAAGCAGCTTTGAGGTTCTACCTCATACTTATCACACTAGCAAAAAGAACAAATATCATGTGCTATCAAAGTCTTGGAGATGGTACGGGAAAACACATACATGACTACACAGTTAGTGGAGCTTGGCTCAAAATTTCTGGAAAGCAACTTGAAACCATCCCAGAAAATTACAAAACTGTGGATATCCTTTGACTCAGGTATAATATTCTGAGACCTATATCATAAAGAAATAAAAGAGAGAGGGAAAGTATCTATACATACAATATATTTATAGCAGCTTTTTTCATGGCAGCCATAAATTGAAAATTGAGGGAATCTTCAATAGGGTGAGGAATAGATGAATAAATGAATGTAGTATGCAATAATAATTGATGAAATAGATGCTTTTAGAGGAAACTGGTAAGTCATGTATGAACTAATCCAGAGTAAACTGAGGAGAAACAGAACAATTTATACAATGATAATATTATAAAGAAAAAAAGTTTAAGACTTTAGAACTTTGATTGATACAATGGCAAACTCCAAGTCTAAACAAATGAAGATGAATCTTGTCTCTCACTTCCTGACAGAGTTGATGAAAAGTAGGTGGGCAATGAAATATGTAATGTACATACAATGTAAATTTGTTTTTCTTCATCATATTTATTGCAAAGGAGAATTTTTATTTGGGGCAGTTATATAGTGCAGCAGATAGAGGGACAGGTCTGGAGTTAAAGATCTGAGTTCAAATCTAGCCTCAGACACTTACCAACTAGGTGATCCTGAGCAAGTCACTTAACCCAATTTGCCTCAATTTTCTCATCTGTAAAATGAGCTTAAGAAGGAAATGGCAAACCACTCAAGTATCTTTGCCAAGAAAACCCCAGAAGAATGAAGTGAAAAGTCAGATGACTAAATCAACTGAACAGAAAAAAACAACAAAAACACAACAAAAAAAATCTTTTATTTTCAGAAGAGCTGAAAGTTTGAAAGAGTGAAAAGTCTAGAAAAAGTGATACAAAAAGAAAGAAAAAAGAAGGCAAACAGTGAAATATTTTAAAATACAGAGAAAAGAGAAGAAAGTTCAGAAGAGGACATAGACAAACAGTATATGGCCATGTTAATGTATTTTTTTACATTAAAAATAGGAGACAAAAGGAGAAAATCTATTTTAGTTCATTAAAAATTTTCCATTAAAGCAAATTGTATTCAAAATATTCAGCTTCATACCGACTCCACTTTTTCTGGACATTTTTGGGACAATTTAGTGGTTTATTAAAAATTAAATAAACAAACTATCTATTATTGAGCTCTCAATCTAGCCTGTCAAGTTCTTTTTTTGGAATCTGACTTTTGTGTTAGTTAGCCCTCTTGCTATTTATTTAGACTTTAGAGTCAACTCCCTGGCCTATCCAATGAATACACTTCTGGTTTCTGGGTAGAAGATCATACCAAACGAATTATGATTCCCTTCAATGTAATCCCCAGGTTTTTCATGAACCCACACTCAAGTATATATGAGGTATTTATTATTATTTATCCATCAATCTATCATCTATAATTATTTCTGTCCCTCTAAAACACATCCAAAAAAATTGTATACACATACACACACACACACACACACACACACACACACACACACACACACACATATATATATATATATATATATATATATATATATATATACATATATATATATATACACACACACACACACACATTCACATGCATACACACATATTTGTGTATATATCACACTGACCATCTCCAAAGCATCTTGGTAAACACACCGAGGTACAATTTTGCATATTTTGCCCATATTTTATACTTTTAAAATTTATATCTTTGGGTAAAAGCAGAAAGGATCATTTATCTGCTAGCTTTCATCCATATCTGCTATATACATATTTGGATAGATATAGAGGATGCCTATATTAATACTCTCTACAATGGTACAAATAGCAACTCATCCACACTAAGTCATTCTAAATGACTATTGTCCAATACATACTTCCCAGAGGAGTCCCCCAACATACTGGAACAGTTCCCTAGATCTCTTAACATTGTAAAGAAATCAATGGAGCAGATGGGCCATCCATTCCTCATGCTTTCTCTTGAATGGTCTGCTTTTGTTGTTGTTCTTCAGTCCTTTTCAGTCACATTTGACTCTTTGTGGGCCCATTTGGAGTTTTCTTCACAAAACTACTAGAGTGGTTCGCCATTCCTTCTGCAGCTCATTTTACAGATGAGGAAACTGAAGCAAACAAGGTTAAGTAACTTGCCCAGGGTCATACAACTGATAGGTATCTGAGGCTGTATTTGAATTCATGTCTTCCTGACTCCAGGTGTGGTGTTCTATTCACTGTACCACTGCCCCTAAACTCAGGAGATGAGGTTAATTGACTTGCCCAGGGTCATACAGCTAGTAATTATCTGAGGATACATTTGAACTCAACTTTTCCTGACCCCAAGCCCTAAACCCTAGCTCCTGAACTACCAAAATACCTTTAGCTACCTCTGCTTCTTTTTTACTTATTTCATTTTTAGCAGGAACAATTAAGGGTCTTCAACAATACATCTGTAATGTGTGTGCTTGGGTACTTTCTCAATTCCTACTCTCATTGGTAGACAGGCTTCCTGGAGGGTGATTACGACTACTCCTTTAGGGTTCTAACAGTAACCCTAAGGTATGATTGGGTTTCTCATGAACTCACATAAGTGTGCTGCCCACTCATTTTCAGTCAGTAAATACTTTGACCACATAATGAGAAGATGGGACTTATTGGAAAAGACATTGATATTGGGGAAGATTTAAGGCAGAAGGAAAAGGAAATGGCAGAGGATGAGATGGGTAGACGATATCATGGAACCATCACACAGGAACTTGGAAAGATTTCAAGAGAGAATGGGGGGGTGCAGCTAGGTGGCACAGTAGATAAAGCCCTGGCCCTAGATTCAGGAGGATCTGAGTTCAAATCCAGCCTCAGATGATTGACTCTTACTAGTTCTGTGACCCCAGGCAAGTCACTTAACCCTCATTTTCCTTCAAAGAAAAAAAAAGAGACAGAGATAGATAATGGGGGAAACAATAATGGGGGCCTGGTGTCCTATGGTCCATGGGGTTACAAAGAGTTGAACAAAACTAAATGACTGAACAAAGCATGTCAATTATCTTTCAGTAAAGGTATTTACTAATGCAATAGAGAAAGAATAATTAGAACAAGATGTTTAACTTCTACTTTGCAGCTGCACCCTAAGGACCATGAGACTTGTGTATAGGATTTGCAGCACAAACCTCCAATATGTATTGTCTCTCCTATTAAAATGTGAGCTACTTGAGAGAAGAGGATATCTTACTTTTCTATTTATCTGCTAGTGTTTGGCATAATACTCTGAACACAATAATAAATACTTCATTCCCTCATTCATTCCTCCCCAAAATCCTGTTGGAAATTCTTCTACAATTATTCATACAGTCATGTAGAAGAGTAGACTTCAATTTAGAGTGGAAAGTTAGTGAGGTAGAACATATATATGGCCAAAGAGCAAATTTACAGCTCCTGGTTTTAGGAAGTCCTTTTTTAATCCATAGGATACAAGATTTTTGAGGACAAAATTTGTGGTCCCAAATTCCAGATAAATCTCTATTGACTCCAAAAAAAATTCAAGCATCAGTCTTTTTGAATGCCATACCCAGTGACTTGTGCTAATGAATCTCAGAAAGGGCGATTATATGACAATGCAACTTAATAAACAGTTATAATTTTATAAAATTCTTATAAGTTACTGCCCATCTTGACCCTTGTAAATGTTTTCCCTAAACCAACAGCAATAAAGAAAAGAAATAAACAAAAAATTATCAAACCTCTCTTGCAAAGGGGTAGCCTGGTTCCTATAAAGCCCCTAAAACACAGGGATTATCTCCTTGGAATTAGGGATATGTGTGTCACTCTCCTTATGCTTATGTAAGAAATGAAAATGCCCTTGATAAAAACTCTTCAATGATTCTCTTTAGTGTATAAGGACATACAATTGGAGGTCCAGACAAAAGGTCACTAGGTGTTCTCTTCCATTCAGGGTACACTAAAGCATCACTAGGGATCCAAATCATACCTTGGACAATTCCACTGGAAATCCAGACAATTTTTTTCTTGGTCCCTTTACCATACAGCACCAACATTTCCCCCCAAGGTATTGCTGCCCAGGCATTGGTACAATAAAGATGGGTTCCTGACTTGCCCCTCACCAGGAAAAAAGGTTTTGCTTAAAAAGAAAATAAACTCAGAAAAGCCTAAGAGAGGCATGGAGGCGAGGGCAGTCCCCATGTACCATTAAGAACTTAGGTCTGATTCCTCAGTCAAACAGGCAAAACATGTCTTACAAACCTGAGGGATCACAGACAAGCTAGGTGGGCTCATATCACAATAAGGAATTCAGTGTAGGTATGCTTAGAAATTGAAAAAAAGAAAGAAAAAGAAAATTTTATGGCCCATAATAGCAAACTTCTAAGAATCATCATTTTAAGTATGCAAAAACCTGCCCAGTTCTTAGCTTCTGTACTCATAAGTGTTCTGTAATATAGCAGATATTAATATTCAAGAACTCAAATAAGCAAAAGTTATCACAAAAAACTTGTCTAACTTGGGAAGAAAACATACTCAAAAACATACTAGCCAGTAGCTCTTGCTATTCCTTTACTATTTTAAGCCCATATAGGTGTGGTTAGCTTCTTTGGAGGGAATAGGATGGAAGGAAACAGTTAACAATAGTAACTATGAAAAAAGTTTTGAAGCAGAGAAAGATTGATTGATGGATGGATGGATTGATGAGGAGGAGGATTAATAGAGGATGATGATGTGGAATAATGGGTGGTGATTGATGATGACAATGACAAAATGTATGGTACTTACTTTACTGGGCTATTGTGAAGAAAATTCTGTGTCAGATATAAGGTACTATATAAACCCTGTCCATTACTATTGTTGTAATAATCAACCTCATGGGTTTATTGTAAGGAAAAGTCTTTTTAAAGTACTATATAAATGTAGTTTACTATATAAAAAATTATGAGCAGGATATTATCAGAAAAACCTGAAAAGACCTACATGAGCTGATGCAAAATGAAATTTACTGTCTACAAAATAACAGCAATATTCTAAGATGATCTGCTATGAATGACTTGGTTATTTTCAGCAATGCAGTGATCAAAGATAACTCTGGAGTTCTTATAAAAAATGCAATCCATCTACAGAGAGAGAATTGATGGTATCTGAATTACATATTCATGCATATTTTTTTGTTAGTTCCTTTATCTGAAGTTTTGTTTTTGTCTGTTTTCTTTCACAGCCTGGCTAATGTGGAAATGTTTTGCATGACTGCTCATGTATAGCTTATATTGAATTGCTTGAGTTATTGGAGGTGTAGGGGGTGGGGAGTGAGGGAGGAAGAGAATTTGTAACACCAAATTTTTTAATAAATTTATGTCAAAATTTGAATTTTACATGTAATTTGGGAAAATAAAATTCTAAATAAAGGGAGTTACCTCATTTGGGAGTTTCCTATACCAATAAAAAACCTATGTGATTTCTTGTTGTCCCTTTATTGCCACTTTGCAGCATTACTGCTCAACCTATAATACCTATGAGTAGGAGGTATTTTGTAATAAATATTTCTGCATTTAATGGATTGACTTGAAGCCTGACAAAGCTTATGACATTATAACATAATCTCAAAAGCCCATGGATACTTTGAGAACTCGATGAAGCATCAAAGTAGAATTTTATGCAGAACACACAAACACACAGATGCACATGGACAGGCATACGTGCACAGACATATGCATACACATGCATGTTCACACACATACACACATAAACATGAGCATTATGGAAGTAATTTCTACAAAATGGTCTTAAAGCAGCAAAGCAAATTCTTCATTAAGTCCATTTTGCAATGAAGAATCAGAAATAAATCCAAATTCACTTATTTGGATTGTTCAATATGCTACTGTTATATTAAGATTTTATAAACTATGTTTTCAAGCAATTGCTTTCAAGTACTTGGATGAAAATGAGACTTATTCATTTTGTAATATTTCTACCTTAAAGATAATCAAGATCTAGGTAGTAAATAAGTTGACTGAAGTATACTTAGAAGAATTCATCATGAGCATGAACTAGGATAGTTGTGATAAAATTGTAGGTATTCTTGGAATGAGGAATAATTTATTCTTTCCAATTCTTGTAGAAATCTGTGTTTATTTGCATTTGTTATAGACCTATTTAGTATAAAATATAAAAGATTCAGTATAATTGGTCAGGCATTTTGAAATGGCTTTTCCTTAACTTTACCTTACATATTATCCTTAAAAGTAGTATTTTATTATCGGAGAATAATGTAACAAATAATGATACCTAGTACTCCAATGGGTCTGTGATCTCACTATTCCCAACCTATCCATACCTGCCCAACCATGTGTGACTCTTACATGTGTCTTTCTATAAGGTGAATACAGGGGCAGCTAGGTGGCACAGTGGATAGAGCACCGGCCCTGGAGTCAGGAGTACCTGAGTTCAAATCCAGCCTCAGACACTTAACACTTCCTAGCTGTGTGACCCTGGGAAAGTCACTTAATCCCAATTGCCTCACTAAAAAAAAAAAAAAAAAAAGGTGAATACAGGGAGATCCCATGTGAAGTGAAGGACAAGGGGCTTCCTCCCATTCTGCTAACATCCTGAGGGTGCCAGTGGTGCACTCAGGCTGTCCATCTCTAACCTTCCTCATATAGTCAGCTCATCCATTTTCTTTTCCTATCACGTAGATTCTTTTTTAAAATAAATTTATTTATTTAGAATTTTCCCCAAGTTACATGTAAAAACATATTTTCAGATCAGTTTTTTAAAAACTTTCCATATTCTCTTTTTCCCTCCCTCCCCACTCCTTTTTAAGAACTCAAGCAATTCAATAAAAGTTATGCATGTGAAGTCATGTAAAACATTTCCACATTAGAGCTAACTAAAAATTATACTTCAATCTGTATTCAGATACCATCAGCTTTTTCTCTGTAGTTGGATGGTATTTTTCATAAGTCCTTCTGAAATCATCCTGTTCATCATTTCATACAGCACAATACCTATCACATATATTCACAGTAATACCTTTGCCTCCCGTTCTTTAAATGCCTCTCTGGCTATATATTGTTGTCCAATTGCACCAAACATGGGGCTCTTCATTGCCCTCTCATATTCATTTTTAAATGAAAATTAAGTATTTCTGTTTATCTATTAAAAGAAGATTTAGAAAGATTGCAAAATCCATCTCGGTACTGTAGTCAAGAAGGTAGTATAAGAATTGTTATTATCATCTTATAGATGAGAAAATTGAGCTCTAGAAAAATTTAGTGACTTTCCTACTCTCATACAAGTATTCTGGAGCTAGGATTCTTACTCCAATGTCCTAGCTATATTGTGTTCTCTCGTCTGCACCATGCCACTAAACTATTAGGACTAGGTCATTTCAGTGGCATTAAGAGTAGCATGAAAAAAATTTAAAAACAGAAGCATGAATAAACTGGAAAGGAAGTACAATAAAAAAAGAGAAAACATAAAGAAGTAGCTCCTGCTTAGCTACAGGTAATTTTGAGTATTCAGAGCTTTTGGTAAGCAACTTAACTCCAAAGTACATTTAGAGTTCTTATGTCTTTCTGTAGCAAAAGAGATCATTATAGAAATTCAAGCTGCTATTCCCAGAAGAATAATTTCTCCAAAGTTATGTTGCCTGGTATGAGCTCATAAAAAGTGTCCAAACTCATTTTGTTTAGGATAATCACTGGGGGGATGCTATGCAATAAAGAACAAAAATACTTCTTTCTTATCTAAACCTAACAATGGTAAAATGTCTAATCCTCCTCCTTCTATTAGGGTCTATCATTCCTTGTTACCCAAAACAGACTCCTTTAAAGGATTAACTTTGGTAGGATAAAACTGAGAGGTCAATTAAAAAGAAGAAAGAAAAAGAAGTAGAATGCCTATGGGATATCAGGTGGTTATGGGAAAGCAATAGGTTAATCCTCCTCTCTGATATTCTTGAAGCCAAAGCACATTAGACTTCCTTATCAAAGAAATATCCCTTAAAATTTTGAATTGTGAGTAATCTAAGAAAACAACCATTGATCTTTTATTGCCACAAATGACACTACCCCAGCCCTAACCCCAAAACCCTGAAAGTTCTAAAAACTTCCCTCTTGGTTCAAATGTTCCTAATTATGTGCCACAACTCTATCACTGTTTTTATTTCAATTTCCTAAATGTTTCACTTTATTCCAGAGTCATATTCAATACAGGGCAATAAGAGCCCTGTGGTGTGAACATCTGGAGGGATTTGTTTCCTACTTAGGGCAATTATTTTGCCTATTGAAGGGCTCTCAGTACTCCAAGGGAATTCAGGTTAAACTTCCCCATCATTCACTTCCAGGAAAACAAAATAATAGTGCTCCTCTTTCAGAGACACCTTTCCCTCACCCTCTCTAATACCTTCAAGGTAGGGGGCTAGACTTTCTCAAAGAACGACTGCCCCATCCTGGGTTATCTGCCACTCAACCTCTCCTACTGCAATCCTCAACCCCTCTCAACTTAATTTGCCCCAAATGCAATTATAACAAGTTACATTTCTACTTATTGAAGAATTTGGGGATTGTGATCTCCACCATAAGACTCAACAATTTTAAAGGGAAACTGCATTAAAACACACATCCATATCTTTCCTCTTTTGTCATCTATTAAATGGGGATAGAAATACTCATTTAACATATTTGCTTGTGGAAGAACATATTAAGTTTGCAAATTGCTTTGAAAAACTGTGCTAAGTACAATGCTAACTGCCTTAATAGTCTTGCAACAATTTCATTCATATTAAATTTATCCTTTATAACTCCAGCCTAATGGGCATCCATCTGTTATTCACCAAGAATAATATTTTCTACAAGTTCACTACATTCTCTTCCCCCATACACACATGCACAAATTATGAGTTTGATTATTATTACAGAGTGATAGCTTCTAGAATGTTCTAATATGATCTAGTTAAGTAATTAAATGATTACTTGTGAACAAGAGTTCTATTATAAATCATTTCTTTTATTAGAGAAAGCTAAAAAGAACACACTTCTTTTGAAAACCATTTTTATCATTGATACAAATTTTATTTTTTAACCAAGTTTAAAGCTAATTGCATACTAGTTTGATAGTGCCAAGTGACAATCCAATGTGACTTAAATTTTGTTAGCAATAACATTTTGGCAGATAAATTACCCAATGAGAAGCAACCATTTCTATTCTTAGATGAATTTTGGATAGAACCATAAATACAAGAAGCCTAAGTGACTTGGAATACAAAAAGAAGACTTAACAGTAAAATGAACCCCATCTCCATATTTACTAAGACTACCTTAAGGCTCTAGAAGGAAGAAAATTTAGAATATAAAACAATACACTATTAATGCCCATTCATAACATAAAGTCCTTGGAAGGTTGGTAGAGTATGTATTATTATTTATACTAAAACTTGTTCCTAGAAATCTCATTTTCCTCATCTTCATTATGCAATGCTTTTCTTGGACCTAGAAGTCTGGAAATGTGGAAATTATAACACTTTGACACAGCATGTAAATGAGGTGCCGCTATAACATGCTACTTAATGTTCAAAACAAACATTCAATAGGGAAGTTTGAAAAACTTATAATGAGATTACTTAGGACTTTTTCTGTTATGAGTTTTTACTGAATTTCCCCCAACCATCCTTTAATTCCAATTTAACTCCTGAACTACAGAGCTGCAAAATGTTTTGAATAGCACTTATCTATCCTGAGCTGCTGAACTTTTACTTTGGCTCTCAGGATTTTCTTTCTTTAAAATTCTGTTTGATGCTACAGGTCTTAGTTTTGCAAATGGAAATCCAATGAATCTTTTATTTTCAGACTCAATCAACAAAATATTATATATCACCCATTCGTAAATACAAGCTATTATGATTTAGATAATTATATTATTCCATGTTGCTCTTTGTTTTTATTTTTGTTTTTTATCTAAAGAGTTGGTTCAGTGAACAGGCACTGGGAATATGATTCCCAAAGTTACTTTCTGGGAATCTTCTTTGGATAATTCATTTAACCTTTCTGAAAATTGTTTTCATCATCTATAAAAGAGAATAATACTGGTACTTCTTATTGTTGTTCAGTTGTTTAAGTCAAGTCTGACTCTTCATGATCCCATTTGGAGTATTTTTGGAAATATACTGAACTGAGTTACTATTTTGTTTTCCAGCTTATTTTACAGATGAGGAAACAAAGGCAAAACAGTTTAAGTGAATTTCCCATTGTCACACATCTAGTAAGTATCTGAGACCAGATTTGAACTCAGGAAGATGAAGCTTCCTGAATTCAGATCTGTAAAAGTAATCCACTGTTCCTTTTCTGATGGCTCTCATAGTATGTGTAACACAAATTCTGGCCTTCTGTTAAGATGGAAAAGCTTCAGGTGTGTTCCTGATAATCAACTGGGCTTACCTTCTTTCTAACTTAGCACAGAAAGGTTCATCCCCAGTGGTTCCTTTGGTGGTTTCCTTTCATTTCTGAAATGACAGTGGTATAGAAGTTAAAGAAGGAAAAGAGAATACTGAGAATCACATGATTTTAGACTATTTATATATTTTAACTTAGCTATTGGTTCCTTAAATGTAATATAATCTTCCTGTGAAGAAGTAGAATGGAAGTATAAAATCAATCAATCTTGACATTTCTGTTTTATAGCAGAAGGTTCTTAAAGTTTTCTGAAACATGGACATTTTTGTCAGTCTAAGTTCCCTGAATCCCTTTCTCAGAATAATGTTTTAAGTGCATAAAATAAAATATATTGGATTAAAAAGGAAATAGGTTACATTGAAATACAATTATCAACAAAATAAAATAAGTTCACAGACCATAGGTTATGAACCCCTAATATAAATGAAACCACAAATAGAAGGAAAGTACAGCTAAATAGAAGACTCACATACTTTGGGAGGAAAACATAGGTATCAACAGACTTGGTTTATTATATGTCCAAATGCAACAACAACATTATTTCATGAGACAAATTATCATTTCATTCATTAGTGTTCTTTGTTTTATTTTTAATTAATTTTTTAATTTATAATTTTCCCCAAGTTACAAGTAAAAAAAAAACAAATTTTTAACATTGATTTTTTAAAACTTTGTGTTCCTAATTGTCTTTCTCCCTCCCTCATATGCCCTCCCTAAGAAAGCAAGCAATTCAACATAAGTCATGCATGTACAGTCAGGCAACACATCTTCACATTGTCAGGTTGTGAAAGAAGATTGACAAAATCACTTTAGAAAGAAGAACTAACAAATAAAGTTATACTTCAATCTGTATTCAGATAGCCTCAGTTCTTTCTCTGTTGATGGTTTGCATTTTTCATACATCCTTCTGATAGCATCCTGCTCATTATTTCTTTCACAGTTACTATTGCTAAATGTATTACCCTCTGTCCTATTCCCTGCCCTTAATATTTACTCTATTTTCTATCTTCTTTCATCCTATCACTCCTCAAAAGTGTTTTGCTTTTTACTGCCCCTCCCCAATCTGCAGTCCCTTCTTTGGCTCTCTCCCCCTTATCCCCTACCCCTCCCACTTTCCCTCAGGGCAAAATATTTTACTATACCCACTTGAGTGGAGATGCTATTCCCTCTTTGAGTCAATTCTGATGAGAGTAAGGCTCACTCTTTCCCCCATTCCTTCCCCATCTTCCCCTCCACTCCATAAGTGTTTTTTTGTTTATTTCATGTGAGCTATTTTACCACCTTCCACCTCTCCCTTTCCCTTTCTTCCAGTGCATTCCTTTTACCCATTAACTTTATTTTAAAGATGTCATCATGGGTCAGTTAGGTGACACAGTGGACAAAGCACCAGCCCTGGACCCAGGAGGCACCAAACCCAAATCCAGTCACAGACATAAGCCACCACACCCTGCCTGCCCCACAAAAACAAGGATAAACAAAAAATAAATGCTTTACAAATATCAACACTTCATATTAAATTCACATTTGTGTCCTCTAAGTATATTCCTTTCAGCTGCCCTGATACTGAGAAAGTTCTTATGAGTTAGAAGTATTATCTTCCTATGTAGGAATGTAAACAGTTTAGCCTTTTGATATCCCTCATGACTTCTTTTTCCTGTTTACCTTTTTATGCTTCTCTAGGGTCTTGCAAGTGAAAATCAAATTTTCTATTCAGTTCAGGTCTTTTCATCACTAATTCATTGAATTCAAATTTTTCCCCCTGAAAGATTATACAGTTTTTCTGGATAGGTGATTTTTGGTTGTAATTCCAGTTCCTTTGCCCCGCAGAATATATGGAGGGAAGAAAGAACAGAAATGTGGTAATACTCCTAACACCCAGCACAATGCATGACAAATCATAGGTGTTTATTGAATGCTTGTTGATTGATTGGTTGGTCTAAAATTTATTACAAAATGAAAGAATACAAATGAGAAAATAGATAATGTACAATTAAAATTATTCTATCTATCCTGACCTACTTAACCACATTACTAATGACAAAAATGTTATATGGAGGGAAGAAAGAACAGAAATGTGGAATACAAGAATTTCATTTGGAATTTTAGCAGATAAAAATAAATTGTGATAAAAGAGATTAAAAGAGGCCAAAGAGTCAGAAAGGGCTTGATTTATTTGCCAGAGCAAAAGATTTAGCTAGTACTGATTTAGAATATAAATTCAGGTGTGAAAACCTTATAGGGAAGGATTGTGATATACATATATGTATATATATATATGTATGTGTGTATCATATGATACATACCACTTCTTGATCATATATCTTTATCTTGATTATATATATTTATAATATATATCCATATATGTGTATTTATGTATGTGTATACACACATGTTATATATGATACACACACACCCTCTTTATCATAAATATCAGATGAGGAATGAAACATGGATATGTATGCTTACCTAAGTTATCGGCCTCTGTAATGAAAAACATCAAGCACATGATTCAAACTGAAGGATTCCCTATGGATACTGAACTTATCCATGGGCTTCTGTTTATGTATGAGTGACATAGAACTGGTTACATAACAGAAATACATAGAAGAGACCTATAAATACACAAAAGAGTTTGGCTCATTCATCTACAAAGAAACATAAAGTGAGTGATGGATGCCTATTGCCCAGATGCTAACAAGCAAGTAGATGGAAAACACACAGAGTTTTCCTGTGTGTGTACATGCATATATACATATATAGCATACATATACATATGGTATTTGTGTGTATACACACACTGATGGTTGCTTTCTGTATGTTGTTCTTTAATGGCCTTAAACTTTACCCTAATAAAGGTAGGAAGGGTACAATATTCTACCAGTGTTGTACAGCTAGGCCACCATATTATTGCATATATATTCCATAGTATTCCACCATGACCATATACCACAATTTGTTCAATTATTCCCCAATTGATGGGCATCCTTGCAATTTCCATTTTTTGCCAAAAAGAACTTCTATAAATATTTTAGAACATACAGTTTTGTTTTTCCCTTTTCCCCTAATCAGCTTTAAAAACAGTCCCAGTAATGGTATTTAATGGGTATAGGCAATTTAATTACTCTTTGATATGCAACTATTTTCCAAATAGATTTTTAAAAAATTAATATTACTCAAAGGGCAACAGAAAATCACATGGTACATAGGAGGAAGAAGTAACATATAACATCTATCAATCAATATTTGTTAAGCACAATTATTTATTTATTTATATAGCAAGTGCCAGGGCCAGTGCTAATCAGTAAAGGTACAAAAGGCGACAAAAAAGTCCCCACCTTAAAGAAGCTGACAATCTAATGAGGGAGAAAACATGCAAACCAATATGTAGAAAGCAAATTATACACAAAATACATGGGAAGAAATTAACAGAAAGATGGCGCTAGAATTAGGAGCTCTGAGAAAGACTTCCTGTAAACGATGGGATTTCATTTGGGACTTAAAAGAAGCCAAGGACGTCAGTACGAAGAGTTGAAGAGAGAGACTATTCCAAGCATGGGATATAGCCAGACAAAATGCCCAGAGTTTAGAGTTGGAATTTCTTATAAGTGGGATAGACAGATGCCAGTATCATTGGATCTAAGAGCTATGTGTCAAGGAGTATGATATAAGAAGATTGAAGAGATAGTAGGGTACTAAGTTATGAAAAGTTTCAAATGCCAAACAGAGCATTTTGTATTTCATCCTAAGTGCAATAGGGAGCCACTAGAGTGACCTGGCCAGGCCCATGCTTTAGGAAAATCATTTTGATGACTTTTTGGATGGAGTATGGATTGAAGTCTTGAGAGACTTGAGGCAGAAAGACATACCGGCAGGCTACTGCAATTGTCCTGGCATGAGGGGGATGAGGGCCTGCAATGAAGTGGTTACAGTGTCAGAGGAGAGAAGGGGATATATCCAAGATATTTTGCAAAAATGATATCAACAGGCCTTAGCAACAGTTTGGATATGTGGAGGAGTACAAGATATTGAGGAAACTAGGATAACTTCTAGACCGCACGCCTGAGGAACTGGAAGAATGGTGTTTTCCTCTACCATAAGAGATAAAGGAAGGAGGGGGTGAAGGTTTAGGGCTAGTTAAGTTCTGTTTTGGACATACTAAGTTTAAGGTGCCTACTTGACATCCAGTGTGAAATGTCTGAAAGACAGTTGGAGATGTGAGATTGAGATTAGAAATCAGTAAAGAGTTTGGGGCAGGAAACATTTGAGAATCAAAAGCATAGGTATGGTAATGAAATCTATATGCATTGATTGGATCACTGAATGAATTAGTATAGAGGGAGAAGGGAAGAGAAGAGAAGAGAAGAGAAGAGAAGAGAAGAGAAGAGAAGAGAAGAGAAGAGAAGAGAAGAGAAGAGAAGAGAAGAGAAGAGAAGAGAAGAGAAGAGAAGAGAAGAGAAGAGGGTCCAGGACATGTTTTGTTATGGTTATTCAGTTGTTCAACCATTTCCAACTCTTTGTGACCCGATATGGGGCTTTCTTGGTAAGGATGATGGAGCAGTTTTTCATTTTATTCTCCAATGGATTTAAGGCAAACAGACATTAAGTGACTTGCCCAGGGTCACACAGCTAGGGAGTGTCTGAGGCCAGATTTGTACACAGGTCTTCCTGACTCCAGGTCCAGGGTTTTATCCACTGAGCCACATAGGTGCCTCTCACCCTGACATATCAGGGACTTTGGAGAAAAATTAAATTCAAGATTGTTATCAGAAAAAAGCATAGAAACACAAGATCCTTTAAAAAAAATCTTCCTGATTTCTTGCCTATCTTGGACTTTCATATAAGCCTTTGAAGAACACTGATTCAAAAGTTTCTCCAAGAAATGAAAATGTAAGTTGACAGCTAGGTGGTGCAGCAGATAAAGCACCCATCCTGGCTGAAGTCAGGAGAACCTGCATTCAAATCTGATCTCAGACACTTACAAGCTGTGTTCCTTGGGCAAGTCACTTAAAACCAATGACTTCTAAAAAATAAATAAAGAAAAATATATTACTAATAACTCACTTATCAAATGAAAGGCAACATGGCATTGTGACCTGGCTTCAGCCTCAAAATGATCTCTTTTTCCATAGCCGGTCTCTTTGATGTGTATTAGCTGTATGATCCTGGATAAGTCATTTAGCCCATCAGTGATCTAGGTAACTCTCTAAAACTATAAGTTTCAGAGAAGGAACTGACTTACATTGGTAAAAGGAAGTTCATTTCTTTCCTTTTTTTTAAATTATGAAAGTATTTTGTTATTTTCCAGTTACATGTAGAGATAGTTTTCAACATTTATTTTTATAAGATTTCTAGTTTCGGGGCAGCTAGGTGGCACAGTCGATAGAGCACTGGCCCTGGAGTCAGGAGTACCTGAGTTCAAATCCAGCCTCAGACACTTAACACACACTTACTAGCTATGTGACCCTGGGCAAGTCACTTAACCCCAATTGCCTCACTAAAAAAAAAAAAAAAAGATTTCTAGTTTCAATTTTTTCCCTCTGTCCCCACTCCCCTATACAGCAAGTAATATAATATAGGTTATATATGTATAATAACATTAAACATATTTATACATTAGTCATGTTATAAGAGAAGAATCGAAGCAAAAAAGAAAAACAACAGCACAAGAAATAAAAGAAATTGTATGGTTCATTATGCGTCCATCTTCCACAGTTCTTTTTTTTTTCTGGATTTGGAGAGCCTTTTCCATCATGAGTCCTTTGGAACTATCTTGTACCATTTTGTATTGCTGAGAAGAATCAAGTCTATCACAGTTGATCAACACATAATGTTGATGATACTGTGTACAATGTTCTCCTGGTTCTGCTCATCTCACTCATCATCAGTTCATGCAAGTCCTTCCAGATTTCTCTGAACTCCTCCTGCTCATTGTTTCTTACAACATAATAGAATTCCATTATATTCATATACCTCAACTTGTTCAGTCATTCCCCAATTGATGGGCAGCCTCTCAATTTCCAATTCCTTGCCACCACAAAAAGAGCAGCTATAAATATTTTTGTACATGTGGGTCCTTTCCCCTTTTTTATGATCTTTTTGGGGAAAAGACCCAAAAGTAATATTGCTGGGTCAAAGGGTATGCACAGCTTTATAGCTCTTTGGGCATAATTCCAAATTGTTCCCCAGAATGGTTGGATCAGTTCACAGCTCCACCAACAATGCATTAGTGTTCCAATTTTTCCATAGCTTCTCCAACATTTATTATTTTCCTTTTTTGTCATATGTAAAGAATTAATTGTTATTTGAGGTTTTTATGCCTCGATGAGCACTGGCCTGGGGCTCCGCAAACCACCCGGTGCTCCACCCACTGGTTGTAGCCATTGCCATGGCACTGGCACCTCACATCATCACCACTCACTGATGCCTACATGGGCCTGGCAAAATTATAATGATTGGAAACCTAGTGAGGGCAGTCATGTGACTGTCAGAGTGGCCAGACAATTGGTTGGGGGCAGTGTGGGGTTTCTGGGAACAAGGAGAAGTCGTCATTCTAGCTGGAAGGCGACAGGAGCTCTGCTATGTATTCTCAGCTGATTCCTGGGCAGTGGTATTTTTCAGTTTGTATAATTTCCCTTTCCCCATTTTATTTCCTTTCCCTTGATCCTACTGATCCTGTTTGTGGTTGTTTTTTTTAAAAGTTCGTTCTTGTTAAAATAAATCCTATTCTGTTTTGGGGGAGGCTGCCGGTCTCCTTCCTTGCCCCAATATTGTGCCAAGCCGCTTAGCTAACACTCCCCAATTAAAAATTGGTCCCCACACATATTGTCCAATCTGATAGGTGTCAGGTGGTAACTCAGAGTTGTTTTAATTTGCAGATTCTCTAATCAATAGTGATTTAAAGCATTTTTTCATATGGCAATAGATAGCTTTGATTTCTTCATCAGAAATCTGCCTGTTCATATCCTTTGACCATTTTGCAATTGGGTAATGACTTGGATACTTATAAATTTGATTTAGTTCCCGATATATTCTAGAAATGAGGCCTTTATCAGAAGTATTGGCTATAAAAATTGTATCCTAGCTTTCTGCCTCCCTTCTAATTTTGGATTCATTGCTTCTGTTTATACAAAAACTTTTTAATAAAATCAAATTTATTTTGAACAACTCTGTTCTATTATCCAAAGGTAGATTTTATCCAAAATATTTACTTAGTCTACTTGTCCTCAAAAGCATTCACCCAAGGGTAATGTGAACTATATGTCTCAAATAGTTAAAAAACTATTTCAGGGAAGTCTGAATTTTATTCTCCTGATTTTTTTTTTAATTTCCAATTTTCCCATCACATTTAGTTCTCTCCATTTTGCTTTTAGCTGTTTTATTTTTAATTATTTAATATTCTTTACATGTATGCATTTTAGAGGCAATGAAGTATGTAAATATAATAAAAATAAATAAGGTTCCATAAAACAAAATGCCACAGAGAAAGCAAAATAGTAGAGTCAGCTCCAATCCAGAGAGGTGATTACAGTGGGGGAGGGCTAGTCAAGTCAGTGTCTTGCTTGAGAAAAACCAATGCATTCACTCAATAACTATTTTACTCATTGTGTATTCTATAAATAGCCTTCTGAAGAACTTCCCAGGGTACATTGGGCATTATTTTTTCTTGAGGGTGGGCTTTGGAGACACAGTAGGCAGGTAAAAATTATCTTGCGTTGTTAATGAGAACAGGACCACATACTTTTATCTTCACAGATAAAACATGATAGTTTAATGAATAAATGATTATTTGAATGATTGGCCTAAAATATTCAAATCTAGGTTTAACAATGGCCATATTGGTAGAACATATACATGAATATTATGAAAAGATATATGTCTATTATATAAAGTATTTGTGTTAGAACTTGTAATCATTCCATTAAAAACTCATTTCAAAGAGAAAACTATATCCTTTCCAAAAATCAGGCTATACCTCTGTTTCCAAGCAAAGAAGATTTTAATAAAAGACCATGAAATTTTCAACCACAACAGCAACATGGTGAGACCAGCTCCCCACTTTCACTGGCCCAGGCCTCTAAAGCAGATGAACAACACTGAAAGACAAGGAATTGAATCTGTTTAGGTATACTAGTGTGTGTGTCTGTTTTTTCAAATAATCTTTCTCTAGTTTCCAGCAGAGCTGGTTAAAGAGAAGTCAAAGGGCACTGAATTAAATCAGAGGGGATGAGTTAAACTGTTGTATTTTCTCAGTAGATAGCTTGTCAAATGCAAATTTTAATTTCTTAGATTTATTATGTACTTAACCAATGTTGTTTTAATTAAGCCTGACTTTTTGCTTTGTTGAACTGAATGAAGATTTCTCATATATCTAAATGAGTTATTTTTCTTCTGGTTGTATTTATTTTTAAAGCTCTTTATCATCTAATTTCTATTTTTGGATACTAATCCTTTCATTTTCAATTCACTTTATTAGCCCTGTCCAAAGAAATAGTATTAGCTGAGGAGTTTGCCTCGTTTCCAAAATTTGAAGTAATTTTATATGAGGTAATAGTTATTTTCAACCAAAGAAATATAACCCATGGAGCTCTGCCTACAGGCTATGAATGTACATGCAGAGACAATTATCACTTCTTAAACTGACCTCATCACATGAGTGTTTCATTCAATAACCCATTCTCTTATGCCAACAAATGAGCATCTTCTTAATCAATTCTGGGTAAAAATTGAAAGCCCCTGTTTCTCTAGGAATGTCAAATTTGGAGGACCAGTAAGGGCTTTGGTTGACTCTTGGCTCACTTGAATGCTATTTTGTTTAAGGAAAACCCAGCAGAACATAGTCCCATGATTTTCACCCACTGATTAGATTTTATGGCTTCAGTGGAATGACTGAAGGATTTTGTAGGAATTTGGGCTGATCTTT
Organism: Dromiciops gliroides; assembly: GCF_019393635.1. Lineage (NCBI taxonomy): Eukaryota > Metazoa > Chordata > Mammalia > Microbiotheria > Microbiotheriidae > Dromiciops > Dromiciops gliroides. The sequence goes on along the minus strand of NC_057861.1, from coordinate 450,915,927 downwards.
TGTGGCTTTTTATAAATACAGTTCTTTTTCATGTGAAGCCACAAGTTCTGAATGCCTTTCATTTTTATTAATCTTTTGCACATGTGCACAAAAAAGTAATTTCATATATTTAACATCTATTTGATTAAATTCATTTTTATTTTTTATGAAAATATCACACCCTTAAACAATGTTGAATTAATTCTAACATTTTCCATTAAAATCAGGGAACTTCTACTCATTGAAATTGTATTCTATTAGATTTAAAAGTATGGCAAGGGGGCAGCTAGGTGGCACAGTGGATAAAGCACTGAACCTAGACTCAGGAGGACCTGGGTTCAAATCTGGACTCAGACACTTGACACTTACTAGCTGTGTGACCCAGTCAAGTCACTTAACCCCCATTGCCCCACCAAAAAACAAACAAAAAAGAAAGTACAGCAAAGTGTGCTACTTCAGCCTGCATGGGTTGAAATCTAAGGAATTTTACATCATTGCTGGGGAGATATATAGTCTTCAAAAAGTTTTTAATTAATGTAACCATTAACAGTACAACATCTACCTTAAACCTTTATAGTAAAGAGAGAGAATTTATTAAGATGTGAGGGCTTTATAGTTCATAAATTCTTCAAATTCCATCTTCCTCTAACCAGACTCTGACAAGGACTTTATTATCTCCAACCAACCTTTCCATATGCAAGTTCATTGTGATCAGTAATTAGAAATCATAAGGTTCTAAAGACCATCATGGCACTTTCCTCCCCTTAAACTGAAACATCCAGCGCCATGATTAGAATTAAAATACTAAATTAAACAATAAAAAATCATGTTGGGGGCAGCTAGGTGGCACAGTGGATAAAGCACTGGCCCTAGATTCAGGAGGACCTGAGTTCAAATCTGGCCTCAGACATTTGACACTTACCAGCTGTGTGATCCTGGGCAAGTCACTTAACCCTCATTGCCCTGCGAAAAAAAAAAACCAAAAACAAAACAAAACAAAAAAATCATGTTGACTGCGCCAGGCCTGAAATGTAGCAACTATGTCTCCTACCTGGGTGTATTACTTATAGTGCCCCCTGCAGCACATTATAAACCTCAGAGCAAGGGCTTTTCACCTTTTTTCTGTGTCATGTACAGCTTCAGTAGTGAAGCCCTTCTTAGAATGTTTTAACATATAGAATAAAGTACATAGGCTTACAAAGGAAACCAATTATACTGATATAAGGGTGTAATTTTAGCCCCACTGAATTTTTCTGGGTCTATGGGCTTGAGGGTAAGAATCCCTGATTTAGAGACTCATTGTATATGTGTGCAATCGTGGAATGAATCACTATGAAAGCTATCTAGCATAGAGGAATGGAGGACCAATTCCTCATGGACCAGGGTCTGTATATATCAACTGAATGAGTATCTGTGGTCCCCACTCAGCAGGCCACGCTGTATAATAAGTCCACATTCCAGTTAAGTTGGAAATGCAGGAATAGGCCAGCTTTACAAGCCAGGCAGGGCATGGCCTGGCATGGTAGTGGCTGTTTTGCGAATGCTCCTGAAGGCTGGAACATAACTCTGGCTCTATCCCCACAACATCCTGTTTAATCACTGTTTCTTCATTGGGTGGACCGATGAGCTGGAGGCCCCAAGAGCCAGGGCAATGGTTTTATCCCAGTTCCCAGTGTTTGAGGGTGTGATCCTGGGTGTAGTTGAGGAGTAATCTGTCACCAGGCCCTGGCCACTCTCATCAAGTCTGGGTTGGATTTGAACCTGTTGTTCTGCCCTTTGCACTTTGTCAAAGGGCCAAGGGCTGAATGTAGCCCACGTCAGATCACTTGCCAATGCCTGATTTGGGTGATTCCATACATAGATTAATAGAGGAAATGTTGCAGAACTAGCTCATTTTAGTAACTTTGCCTAACAACAAATATACAAATAGATACTAGCAGCTTGGGGGTGAGGGGGAGGCTAAAATCAAACTGAAGGAAACAAAGGGTTTAGCAGATGTTTTGCATTTATCCAGCATTCATTTTTCAGGTTACACTTCAAGTCAAAAATATATGGTGTTTTACATTAATTTAATTTGAAGTCCCATCTCACTTCTGGGACTATCCTCTCATTAACATAGTAAGCTCATAAAATATACCACTGATTTATGGTCTAGCATTGTAAATAAATTAATAAAAAACAAACAAACCAAAAAAAAAAAAAAACCAAACCAAACTCTCCCCTTCTCTCTTCCAAGAGCAATGGGTTACAGATTCAAGTTAGTTTTAAAGTAGCAGCAAGGGCCTGCTGACAAGATATTTTGGAACAACTTGCTATTAGGAAGGAAGTATGAGTGGGAGGATGAGAAATAGCTCATGCCCATATGACACACACACGTTGTGAATGTGTTAGAAGTCCATGATGTAGAACATAAAAGGGTGTAACAATTTCTCTCAGTGACACAAAGGGACCTATTCTAATCTTTTGTTTTTACAGCTCTATTCTGGATTAGGTTGCACATCTCTCATTCCCCTAAAGAGGTTTATATGTTGGTGACTACAAACGTAATAATTTATACCAGTGTAAGGAAGAGTAGAACATAATAGCTGTTAAGCAGGGACAGACTTCAGAACCATCACCTTTTCAGCACCATTTAAACTCCTTCCCTCTAGGATTAGGGCAAAATCATTTCTGCCCAAGAAATATTTTTTTTATGTTGGCTTGTTTTTCTTGATATGTTTTTAAAAGGATATTATCTGAAGTTAACAAAAAGAGTTACATATGTAATCTTCACTGCATTTAAAAGAAATTAGATGAATGTATGAACCAATCCAATCCAATGATCATTTGGAAGTGCCTAATATGTGTAAGGCGCAGTGCTATGTACTCGCATACAAAGACAAACTTTTCCTAAGGGATACAAAGTAAAAAGAAATAAGTACACACAAATTAGAGGGGGTCAAGAAGAAGGGGGAGGAGGAGGATAGATTGAGTACTATCAAGTAAGGAAAACAAGATCATCATCAATTACCATCATCATTTCCATAAAAGGGCTATAAATGATATCAACAGATGATGTCATTCATCCAGTTTTTCTTTTCTACAAAGATAGTATTCTAGCCCCCCATAATTGTGTCAGAAACAATAGATTTTGTGTAATTCCATTAAATACATTGAAAAATGGAAATTGAGATTTATAGAAAATAGCGTCCTATGTAGTAGTAGAGAAGTTATAATATTGCACAATGGCTGACTCAGTAAAAACTACACCTTCTCCTTTTCCTTCTCCTAAAAAGGAAAACAATTGTGTTTTTTCTTTTCAACTCAATATTAATGCTAGTAATGTCTATTAGTAACTCTCTGCTCTATAGTGCCTTTGTCCAAAGAGTATTTCAAATTTAACATGGTATATCAAAAAGAAAAGGGAAGAAAGGAAGGAAGGAAGGAAGGGAGAGATTGAGGGAGGGAGGAAGGAGGGAAGAAGGAAGAAGCAAGGGAAGGGGGAACCCCTTTACTTCTTTTGTTATTTACTAGGCTCATAGAATTTAGAGCTGGACAAAAATTTAGAGATCAGCTAGTTCAACTCCATCATTTGATAAATAATGAAACCAAAACCCAGAAGGCTAAATTAATTTGCCCAAGGTCACATAGGGGTAATTAGAGTCAAAATCTGAACCTAGGTTTTCTTACTCAAAATCCAGTGATCTTTTACTGTTGTTTTTCAGTTGTTATTGTTGTTTTTGTTCTAGTTTTTGGTCCTTATTTCTTGAAGAAGACTATGACATCGTGGTGACATCATGACTTGCACTGAATTAGATTTAAGTGAGGGAGCACTGTGCAAGGTCAAAAACCTTACTCTCTCTTCCAGAGCCATCTGGGTCCAGTGGTAAGATATAGATCAGGATGACTAGAGATGACCCCAGATGTTTTTTTTTTGTTTTTTGGGGGTTTTTTTGCAGGCAATGGGGGTTAAGTGACTTGCCCAGGATCACACAGCTAGTAAGTGTCAAGTGTTTGAGGCCGGATTTGAACTCAGGTACTCTTGAATTCAGGGCCGGTGCTTTAACCACTGCGCCATCTAGCTGCCCCAACCCCAGATGTTTAAGACAACTGGGGTTAAGTGACTTGTCCAGGGTCACACAACTAGTAAATGTCTGAGGTGATACTTGAACTCAGGTCCTCCTGACTCCGAGGCCAGTGTTTTATCTACTGTGCCATCCAGATACCCCTCCTTTTTAATGTTGCCAATGTTGTATCCCAAAAAGGTAATAAGATTTAGAGTTATAAAAGTCCTTAGACATCATGTAGTTTGTCTCCCAATTTTTATAAATGAGAAAACTGAGACAGAGATTTTATGTGATTTACCATTTCAACCACTATTTATTAAGAACCTATCCTATGTAGAGCATTGTGCTAGAAACTATAATAATACAGATGGAAATGGATGTTAAAAATCTAGTATTTTGGAAAAATATTTTAATGGGGGAATATCTGAAGGTAGGTCCCAAACTACACATTATAGGCTTGTAAATTATTAGCAGTCACACCCCGAATGTAGAACCAATGTCTCTTCAACAATGTTGTCCTTAGTATAAGAGGTTAATGTTTATTCAACAGTTTTAAGCTTTGTCTGCCAAAACTCCAGGTGCACAAGTTGCTACCATTCAGTATTATCTATGCACCTGTATGGGCACACATACACAAGTTTTGGGGCTTGGTGAGTGAATTAAATAACCCAACTTCTTATTTAAAATAATTGAATTTATTTAATATGTATTGTTTCCCTGGAAATCACCATTCTGGTTTAGTTTAGCCATTTAATTTTAATTTTTATCAGTTAATACATGCATCCTGTATTGAAAGGTAATATTGGATTTCACAGTCCTAGAAAGGCACTTTCAAATCCCAGGTTTGTATTTTTTTAAAGTGTGTGTGTGCGTGTGTGCGTGTATGCGCGTGTGTGTGTGTGTGTGTGTGTGTGTGTGTGTGTGTGTGTGTGTAGAATGTACTATTGCATTATTGTTAAAGGCAAAGAGGAACAATTGTGTGGGGGAAATGAGGAAGGAAATGATTGTTTTGTGGGCAAGACTACTTTGCTTACAGTTCTGTTTCTAGTGGGTGTAATGTTAAAATATGAAAACACCAAGAGGAAGCTTCTTTTAACAATACAGGTTAAAGATCATTTTACTATACTGAAGATATTTCAACTGACAAATTATCAAGGTCAGGACACTTCAATCCTTCCACTTCAAACCACTGCTTTCCTCAATTAGAGGGAAAACAAACTTCCAGGACATAATGACTAAAGTATCTAGGTTCCATATTGAGAATTATTAAAGGCCTATACTTTCAAACCATAGTGACCAATAGCTAAAAAAAGTGAATAATGACTTATTTTAGTAGCACCAATATTGACATAGTAACTTCCTTTCTCCCATAACCACCAGTCACATTTATATAGAGCAATAAAATATTCAAAGGACTTTCTACACGAAAGTATGACAAAGGAACAGAAAGTCCTATTATTCCCATTTAATAGATGAGAAAATGGAGGTTCTGAGATATTAAATGAATTGTTTGAGATCACCCTGCTGGGTCAGCATCAGGAGCAATATATTCTCCTGACTTCATACTCAACACATAATGCTTCATTGTCTCCATAAAGGTGGTGGTATCTTTATAATGATATCTTTGATATGTTGGGCAAAGACTAATTCTTGTAAAATATTGTATCTAGCATCTTTCTCCTGAGCATATTTATTTGAGTGGTGATTCTAGGGAGAGTATTTCCTGGAGAGTATTTATGTAGTTTCTAGCTTGAGAATATTGAATCAAGACATGGATTTTCCAAATGCCAGCAATGTTTTGAAAGTAGCCCCCACCCTCAATATAGTATTTCAGATTCATTCAAGAAGTAGCAAATATCAATGAATGAACTATCTGTTAAATTAATGAAAAGAAAGCTGGCTCTTGCAATAGATAAAACCCGCCACATTAATTAGTCTGGCTTTATATGACCAGGACCTAAGCAATACCAGACAGGGCTTGAAAGAAATTGAATGTATTTAGATGATGGAAGTAAGTGGAAGACAATTCAGCCAGTCTGATAATTTAACCATGTTAAAAATCAAATTGAATTGACTATATGGCTGATCCATTTGACTGTACAGATCTCAACCATTAAGATGAGGGAGGGGCTGAAATTAAGTACAAAATGGTCACTTTAATTGATACCTTGAAATATATCTTTGATATCATTCTGGCCACCATTGCTAAAGGTTTTCTTTTGAATTTTTGTTAAAGAATTATATTTGGCTACAAGTCCATCAAGAAGGGGTTTAGTAGAATAATGATATAATTAAGTATGGATAGATATGAAGAATCTTCGTCTTGATCAAAAAGTTTTGGACTCTGATGATAAAGATAAGCCATGTTCCACTAAGAAGTTTGGAAATTAAAGATAAAAAAAGAAACAACATATACTTGATATCAAAATGCTTCTAATAATTTCTGAGATATGAATTTTATAGTATTCATTTTTTCCTTCTTAAGTTAAAAACAGAATCAAAGACCAGGAAGCCTAGTTTTGTAGTTAATATATAGTATCATCAGTGAAAAAGAAAAGGAAATAAAGCCAAAGGTAAAAGCTATCTTTTAGTCATTTTTCAAGTCAATCATTCAACATTTACTGAATGCTTTTGGTCTGCATATAGCTTTGCTTTCACATTGAGAGAAATAAAATCATATAAGATATAATGAGATAGCTAGCTAGATAAAATAATATAAGATATAATGACTCCCCAGCTCAAATATATAGCTTATTAAGAAGGATAGCTCATGTTCTTATAAAATAATTTAATTACATTGGAATTATTAGTCAGTATATCCCAGAGACATTTGACCTATATGCCTTACATTACCTCTATTCCCTCCCTTTCAGAGCAACCATTACAAGATGACATCTTCAGACATTGAGCAAAAATCTTTATTTTTCCTTTAAGTGGCACCTTTCAGTGATGTGATAATTATAGTAGTAATAATAATATAACTCCTATTTATAACTTGTGCATCTAATATGTTGCTGCATATGCATTATCAATACAAGCATTTGTTTTGGTTTTGGTTTGGTTTGGTTTTTAGTTTGTTTTTTAAAGATCCCGGAAAAAAATGGACAAATGGAAGAAAACTTCAGATGGAAAAACTATTAGAGCAAATAATAATAATAATAATAGGCTTGTTATTAGTTCAAAATTTTAATATGATCAATTGTCACTAAAAGGAACATAGTAACTCTAAAATAGAAGATTTTGGAATGCCATATCTAAAGTACAAAATTTTATTAAAAAAATACAAGCAGGGGGGCGGCTAGGTGGCGCAGTGGATGGAGCACCGGCCCTGGATTCAGGAGTTCCTGAGTTCAGATCCGGCCTCAGACACTTGACACTTACTAGCTGTGTGACCGTGGGCAAGTCACTTAACCCCCACTGCCCCGCAAAAAAAAAATACAAGCAAAGAAATATGATAAGACAAAGTTTCATCAGTTGTGTGTATGTGTACAGGGTGGGTAGGGGTAGGGGTTTGGAAACAACTACCAAGAATAGAAGTATTAGCAGGATAGATACAGAGCACTTTCTCATTGAATGGATTGGAGACTGCAGTTTTTCATATATCCATTTTAGCCAAGCAGCCATTCAAACAAAAACTTCAAGTTGATTTAAGGTAGTAAAAGAAAATGGAAATATAGCAGAAAGTAAAGAAATTTTTACTGTGGTTGTTGTTTGGCTTGGTCACTTTAAAATCTGATTAGGATATGTCAGCTGTGTATCTTGATGTTTTGGAGAAAATAAAAGGAAATACACAAATCAACAAATTTCAGAGTAACAAAATAGGCTTATTCTGGAAAACTGTGCCTTTCAGAGAAGAAAAAGGGGTAGCTAGGTGGCACAGTGGATATAGTACTAGGTCTACAGCCAGGAAAATTCATCTTTATGAATTCAAATCTGGCCTCAGATACTTACTAGCTGTGCAACCCTGGGAAAGTAATTTAACTCTGTCTTACTCAATTCCTCATCTATAAAATGAACTGAAGAAGAGAAAGGAAAACCACTCCAGAATCTTTAACAAGAAAATACCAATAGTGGTCACAAAGAGTCAGACAAAACTGAAAAGAAGCAAACAACTACAACAAGAAAGAATAAAACTCAACCTGGATTGAAAATGTTTCAAAATAGCCTAACACTCTTAATGGGAGGTAATGCAGAAGGTGGTTTTTAATTAAAACCAATATTTCTTTACCAAACTTAAAATACGTGTGTTTTGCAAGGCCACAAATACCAATCACTAGTATCCTTTGATAGTCAAATAAGAAAGCCTGGGTGACTAAAGCAGATTTCAAAAACTAGTTTTCACTTTGTTTTAGTCCAGCTATTAAATATTGTGAGGACAACAATATTCCAGGTAAAAAAAAAAAAGCATTGTTTCTTTTAGCTAATGCCACAGGTCATCTAACTACTCTTGTTCATTGTGTCAGAATGTGAACATGCAAATTCTCAAAGTTGTAGAAAAAGCTTTCCGCATCTACTAGCTTATGTATGAAGATTTAAAGAAAGAGAAGGCGATTCAGTCTATTCTGCTAAAATATTTTAAATGACAGTAAAAAGGTTTCTGTCATATTGGTTGAAGGCTTATTTTTAGGTATGATAGTCACTTTAATTTGTTTTAATTTTGCTTTCTATAACTACTTTATTTCTTTTTAATAAATGAACCAGAAATGCATTTTCTCATCTTTTGCTGTTATCTAAATAAATATTTTGAAAATATTGCGTATTTCCACTCGACTAGAATCAATTATGAGGTAGATATAGATAATTATAACTTTGGATACAGTGAATTTGAATAAAGTTATCACTTTATAGCATTCATACTAGTTGGGACCTAGCTTTATCTTTACCTGTATCTTTATATATGTACCAATACAAATTCACACAAATGTATTTGTGTGTGTCTATATATATACACATATGTATATATGTATATATATTTATGTGCTACATATTGTATCTGTGTTCTATTTTCTAGATAAGATGTTCACATGTAATATAAAAGTACTTGTATATGTTACACATACTATTTTCCCTCTACAAATTAGCATTCATATCAAAATTCTGCAATGGCTGTTTATTGTCAAGTCAACAGCTATTTAAAAATTATTCCTGAGAAGGAGATTTAAATTGTTATATATCTTAAAATAGAGGAAGGGAAGATTGCTGGCCAAGAATAAAATCCACCTAATTGACAAAAATATATTTTTCTATAGTTTTGAATTACAGAATCCTTTTAATCAACGGATTTTAAATTTATTTTAAATTTTAAAGAGACTGAGGTGGGGTGGCACTGACTACTTTTATATATCGAACTACAGATTATGAACAGCAACTATAACATGGGCAGTAAAATAGTAGTGGAGATAGCCAGAAACTAAAAGGAGACAAAATGCAAGAATGGGACCAGAAATAAAGTCAATGGCCTAAGATATTTATATCTTAAAGCATAAAGTATGAGTATTAAGCAAGCTGCTGAACTCATAATGCCTATGACACAATACTGAACTCAAAATCACACTGAGGCTTTGTGAAGTGGAATCCAGTGTTAGAATATGGAAGGGTATACCTTATGTAAACGGAACCAGACAGGTAAAAGTTAGGGGGGGTGTATATACACACATATATATATATATATATATTTATATATATATATGTATGTATATGTATGTATGTATTATTTTTATTTGTATTATTATGTGTGTATATGTATGTGTATGTATATTCTTATAAGGTATTCTAATCACTGTAGGGAATACAGATCCATTTCATTAATGATCATGATGAAGAAATTTATGTAAAGATTTGGCAGAGAGAGAAATCAGAATAAAATTCCAAGCAAGGAATACTAGAGACCACCTGAACAGAAAGAAGAAATAGATGAAAAGTTTGGAAGATGCATCATAAACCTTACCAGTTATACAAAGTGATGATGAGGCACCTAATTTATCTAGTCCCTCTGTCTGTCTGTCTCTTTCTCCCACTCTCTCTCCTTCTCTCTCATTTCTTTTCTTCTTCTTCTCCACTTACTCTCATTGTCTTTTTTATTGTCTTGCTTTTGTTCTCTTTCTCCCCCTCCTTCTGCCAAAAGCAGAGGAGCTAATAAGTATTTCTTTCATCATTTTAAGAATTTCATTCTCTAAAAGTTGGAAAAAATAAAAAGGAAAACTGTTAGGTCGACAAGATTCTCACTGTCATCAAATTCATGTCATCAGGCCTAGACAAACTGGTACTCACCTTCTTTTGGAAAAGAGCTGACTAATATTTTCCTGTGTCTATGTCCAAAATTAATAAAATATCTTAGAGAGCAGGAGAGATCCTATTTCATTACCTTTATTGACACAGTTCTTAGACCAGTAAGTTGGGAAAATTCTGTAGAAACGGTTTACTTTAATATCATCAGAGGCCGTGACAATGTCTCTCATGCTCTCGTGGACAAGATGGAAAAAATGAGGACTATAGGATCATATGATTATACGGATCTAGCATGGATTTAATGGCTAGTCAGTGCATTCTTGTGACAGTCAGACTGTTGACTTCCTACCAAAATGCCATCTGTTCCATGTACCCTTATCTAATTTCCTAAGGAAAAATGACTATTCTCTCTATGGAATTCATATGGCACTTTTCTTGAAACTATTCATTTACCATGCAATATATAATAGTTATGTGTGTGCGTCATATTCCCCTACTATACTGAGTTGCATGGCAATGGAAACCATTTCTTATCAAAATGTTGTACATCTTCTTGTGCTCTATAGACATTATATATTAATGTACTTTCAATGAGAATAGAACAGTAGGAGCAACTTAAATGCTTTTGGAAACTGAGGATGCCAATGTTCAATTTCAAGGAACATGTTGCTTGATAGCATTTTAGCAGAATAATTTTATCCATTACATTTTTATTCATTATTATCTGTATTATTTCTTGGACCACTGAAGTACATTTGTGAAATACGTGTCATGTAAACATCTCATGGCTTTTAATAGTTTCATTATTTATAATACTAATCTCATTGATATTTCAGAGAGGACAAAAATAACTGGAAAAAAGATGTAAAACCAGCTACTACAGAGAAAAGACACATGTGAAAAATAAAGAAGAAAAATAATGTAAAATGTACAAAGAGAAAGCAGCAAAAGGGAGGATTAGAAATACTTAGAACCTACGTCTGTTCAAAATAAATACGTGTAATAGAGAAGAAACTGGAAGCAAAATCATAAATCAAAAATATATAATTAGATGGAAATTCAGCTGGGTACCTATCAAACTCTATCCACTGACAGAAAGCCAGAAAGACCTGAATTTAAGTCTCACTTCTGTCACAAAATGGTTATTGCCATGGGTAAGTCATTTAACCTCTCAATATCTGAGGTAGAAAGATAATAGCTGATAGCTAAATAAATAAGGTATCTGTTAAGCATTTATTACATGCCAGGTACTGTGCTCTTCCCTAGAGATACAAATACAAGAAAGATAGAAATTACCCTTAAGAATATTATGCTATAAAGCAGAAAAAGTACACATAAAAGGAAGCTGGAATCAGTGGTAGGATGGGACAGCACAGTATGGAAAGGATCACTGGAGGCCTGGGCCCCTTGCAAGATAAGGCAAACACTGACTTATAAGATCAGAGGAACCAAGAGAGCAGAGTCGACTTTACCTGAGGAGAGAATATTAATGCTATGGTCCTTGGTGCAGAGTTGAGTAAATGTAAAAGATGACATCCTTTTAGTACTGTATGATAGACTATTTGGCCAGGCAGAGAGTATAAGTACTGATATCCTAATATGAAAGTCAAAAATACAGAAGAAACTTAGTTATGAGAGAACGGAAGCCCAAGATAAATAAGGAGAAAAGAGAACAAGTCCTCAGGTCAAAAGAAATTGAGTTTTAGTAGACAGAAAGAACTTGGTGAAGTAGTAAAGGAACTGTTGTCAATCATATTTGAAATACTATTCAGGAGAGGTTCCAGAAAAGGGGAGATAGACAAAGGTAATCCCAATTTTTAAAAGGGAGTAGGATGCATATTTCAAAATCTTTAGACTTATAAACTTATTATCAATTTCCTATAACATCTTAAAATAATTTATTAAGTTGATGATTTATGAATACTTCAGAAAGAATATAATGATCATTAATGCCAAATTGCATTTACAAAAAAAAAAAAAAACTTAAGTCAGACTAACCTCATATCCTTTTTAGTGACAGGGTTATTAAACTGGTAAATCAGAGGACCATAGAAGACATAGTGAATCTTAATTTGAACCAGGAATTTGACAAGCTTTTTTGTGATATTTCGATAGACAAGATGGGAAAATATGGTCTGAATAATAGTACCGACAGGTGGATTTCCAGATGGTTGAACAACTGTACTCAAAGAGTGCTGATTAATGGATCTATGCCAATCTGAACAGAGGTCCCCAATGTGGTGCTGCATGACTCTGAACATGCCCCTGTCCAGCTGAACATTTTTATCAATGACTTGGATGAAGTCATGCTTAGGAGGTTTGCATATGAAACAAAGCTGGGAGAGATAACTACAACAGTAGCTGGCAGAATAGACTCAAAAGGATTTCCATAATCTAAAAGGGTGCACTGAACCAAGATGACACTTACCAAGGAGGCATGTAAACTTGAAAAAAAAAAACTTAATTGTAGGTAAGTAGGACAGGAAAGATATGGTTTAGCACCAGTTCATGTGCAAGAGGATTGGAACTTTGTTGATGATATGCTCAATATGAGTTAACAATAAAATATAGCTGGCAAAATATTAATAAAATCCTTTGCTATATTTTTTATAAATCTACTCTATATGTCAGGATATTTTTTTAATTTTGAGCATATTAAAGGAGACAAATAGACAAATTGAAATATATATATATATATATATATAAAGAACATTATAAGGATAGAAAATATGGAAATCATATTACATAGGAAATGGTTAAAGGAACTGTGGGTATTTAGCCTAGAGACAACTCACGTGGATGATGTAGCTCCCTTCAAATATGATGGATTGGGGGGCAGCTAGGTGGCGCAGTGGATAGAGCACCGGCCCTGGAGTCAGGAGTACCTGAGTTCAAATCCGGCCTCAGACACTTAACACTTACTAGCTGTGTGACCCTGGGCAAGTCACTTAACCCCAATTGCCTCACTAAAAAAAAACAAAAAACAAAACAAAAAAAAAAACAAAAACAAATATGATGGATTGGGAAGATCACCTGGAGATAAAGGACCTGGGTTCAAATACTGTGTCTGCCAAGGACTATTTGTGTAACCTTGTGCAAACCACTCATTAACAGGGTTGCAGTAGAGAGCCAGTAAATTCCCTTGATATGCTAATTCTCAGACCATAGGTGGGGAAAAAATGTGTAGCTCAAATGTGTGTGCATGTGCATGTGCATGTGCATGTGTGTGTGTCCGTCCAAAAAAAAAAAAAACAAATAGACCAATGAGTGAAATTTATGAGGAAATATGTTTCAATTCTATATGAGATATTTTTTAAAAATAATTAGAACTCTCTATAAATGGAATGGGCTACACTAAAAGATATAAATTTTCCTGTTTGAAGGTTTTATTCAGATCCCAGATGAACATCTAGAAAAGACACAATAAAAGGAATTTCTGTCTTGGGAAAGACATTTGGCGAGAAAACATTCCATCACTGAAGGGAAACCAGGAATCAAAGGCTCTTATGACATCAGAATAAGACATCCCTTTCAGTGGACCTGAAGCTCTGTAAGGATCTACTTTGATAGTCCTACGGATGAAACGGATTTGATTACACTTCCTCCAAAAGATAAGCGATATATTAACTGTTATATTTATCCCTAGGCAACTATTACAATGAGTAAAAGTTATGAACCACAAGTTGGACAGTATTTCATTCTCATGCATTTATTCCTTTCCATTCTTAACAACGTTAAGAAATTTAAACTCCAAAAACTTTTTGTTTTGTGGGACAAGAGGCTAGCACCAAAGATGGTACAGGAAATGAAAACAGAATATAAAGAACTAACTGGGCTTCCAACCAAATCGCTAGACTTAAAATTTGAATTTATAATAGTTTAAATAATACAACTTACTTGAAAATTAGGATGTTGACTCCATTTCTTAAATAGAAGAAATTCTTTAAAAATTCCTTCAGTTTTTACTTGACATTATTCACCCAATGCATTAATTAATTGGAAGAACAAACTTTCTGGCTACCATCAGACTCTCCAGGAGATCTAAGTGGTGTTCACACCACCTAAGAACAAATTTCAAGCTCATCATCCAGGGCACTGCTAGAGGTAATTATGGACTCTTAAATGGAGGCTAAAAATCTTTTCTAGAAAAAATAAAATAATCTATTTTATTATTTTTAGAAACAATGCAATGTGAAGGGAGCAGTTTTTGAGTGAGGTCTTTTGAAAACCAAGTTTCTTTCCTTAAAACCCCAAGTTTGGACTTTTAAGTAAAAAATACAGAATTTAGAAAGCCTTGTAAAGGTATGTTATTGCTACTACAGAGGATTTTTAAAATATAGTAGGTACATTGATCTTACAAAATATAAAATTAATGACCTATTTATCAACATCTATGAGAAAACTCATAGTTTAAGTTTACCTGGATTAACAAATAATAAGAGGAAAAAGAACAAGGAAAACAACAATGACCCTAGACCTATCATTTAAGTCAATGGTTCAATGAATATCACAATTTAGACAGATGAAATCTGTTGTATATTTAGTTTATAAGCTCATTGATTTCATCACTTGGTTCTTCAGTTTACATTCTCTTATTTTCCAACACTGAGTTTAGCTAATTATAACTTATTATCTGCTTTTGAACCTACCTTCATAAAATTATAGCATCAGAGAATAACAAAGTCAGAGCTCTAAAGATGAGATTCTCTTAGGTCACCATTGTTTACTGAATCAGAGAATCAGAGGTATTTCTTTCCCTCTAAGGTATACCTTGTTTCATTTGTTCTTGTTCTTCTTATTGTTCTTGTTCTTGTTCTTCTTGTTCTTGTTCTTGTTCTTCTTCTTCTTCTTCAACTTCTTCTTTTTGTTCTTGTTCTTTCTCCTCCTTCTCTTGTTCTTCTTCCTTTTCCTCTTCATCTCACTCTCTGTCTCTCTTTCTCTCTCTGTGTTGTCTCCCTTCCTCCTTTTTTCTCTATGTGTGAATGCACATTTGTGTATATAGACCAACCATTGAGTTCTCAGTGTCAAAACACAAACAAAGACATGGTGCCTAGCTTTGGAAAAGTTACAATCTAATTAGGATGGCAAACTTAAACATGAAAAGCATAAAAAGACAAATTGCTTATTACCAACAATTTGGATGTATATAGTAGGATCATTCTAGCACATTTAACAATACCTTGATGTTTCTTTCTTATTTAATTTAATACCTTGATGTTTTATTTTTTTAATTTAATTTAATTTATTTCTTGTAGGGCAATGAGGGTTAAGTGTCTTGCTGACAGTCACACAGCTAGTAAGTGTCAAGTGTTTGAGGCCGAATTTGAACTCAGGTCCTCCTGAATGCAAGGCCGATGCTTTACCTAGCTACTCCAACACCTTGATGTTTTAAGAAAAAAAATTCATGCGCTCTTTTCCTGATGCTGATGGTGGTCAGAGGGGGATGACTTTAGGTGTCCATGGACTTTAAAGACTAAAGATTAGTTCTATTAATATTAGACTTTTAACAATCAGATGGCTCTACTTGGGCTTTAGTCTCTAGGACATTTAAGCAGTATTTGCTTTAGTTTGGGGTTGAAGAGAAGAATAAAGACAAGAGTAGACCCTAGAGAAACAGTTACATGGCAGATAATTTCTTGCTTTTGTACATGAATTAGAAATATGAGGCATAGTTACACAAAGTCATCAGCCTTACTCTCTTTTCCAGAGTCATCAAAGTTCAGAGACAGGAAAAATGTCAAGACAATTGATGATGGCCTTGCATGCAATGAAAGGCCTTCGAATCTTTGATGCCTGACCAAGCTCTAAGTGCTCCACATTGTTTGTTTCAGTTGCCTGCATGGCTATTGGAACAAATTGTTCTCATCCACCCATCACACAGAGGAAAGTCTTTACATGATTAGGGCCTGAGTTAGCCCTAACTCAGTATTAGATATGAGGCCTGTTGGTTACCTACAACCTCAGTTAGCCAGTCTGCTATGACAGTTTTTACTATGGTGTGGCTACTGTTCATGGTACAGAGCCACAGGTAAAAGTTGGTGAAAGGTGGACCAAAAGTGGATGAGCAGCATAGAAAAGCAATCATCAAGTCATCATACCAGAGGTGTTATTCCTCCCTGAACATACCATACACTACATGAAAAGAAGCAACATGTTGGTAAAGAAGACACACGCACATACACAAATTATGAAGAAAATAATATCATATAAAAAACAGGCCAAATGGTAAAAGTGGCACAAAAATCCCACTGAAGAGAACTCCTTTAAAAGCAGAATAAACCAAAAGGAAAATGAGGTACAAAAATTCCCTGAAGAAAAAAATTCAGGGGGCAGCTAGGTGGCACAGTGGAGAGAGCACCGGCCCTGAAGTCAGGAGTACCTGAGTTCAAATCTGGCCTCAGACACTTAACACTTACTAGCTGTGTGACCCTGGGCAAGTCACTTAACCCCAATTACCTCACTAAAAAAATAGATTCAGGCAAGTGGAACCTATGAGACATCATGAAAGAATTATACAAATCCAAAAGAATTATAAAAAAGAAAAGAAAATGTGAAATATCTCAATGTAAAAACAACTGACCTGGAAAATAGGGAGACCAAGAAACAATCATATAAAATCCAAAGAATGAAATATAAATCATATAAAATCCAAAGAATGAAAAAAATATAAAATAAAATGTAAAATATCTCATTGGAAAATCAACTGACCTAGAAAATAGATAAAGGAGAGATAATTAAAAATAACTGGGGGCAGCTAGGTGGCACAGTAGATAGAGCACCAGCCCTGGAATCAGAAGTACCTGAGTTCAAATCTGGCTTCAGGTACTCAACACTTACTATCTCTGTGACCCTGGGCAAGTAACTTAACCCCAATTGCCTCACTAAAAAAAACAAAACAAAACAAAACAAAACAAAACAAACCTGGACAACCTGAAAGCCATGATCAAATAAAAGAACCTAGACCTCATATTTCAAAAATTTACAAGGGAAAACTTTCCTAAAATTGAAAGAATCCACAAATCACCTCATGAAAGAGATCTGAAAATGAAAACTCCCAGGAATATTATAGTCAAATTCCAGTGCTTCCATGTCAAGGAGAAAATATTGCAGCAGACAGAAAGAAACAAATTATCATGGAGCTCCAGTTAGCATCACAAAAGTTTTAGCTGTTTCCATTTTAAAGGATTGGAGGACTAAGAATATGATATCCTGGAAAACAAAAGAGTAAGGATGACAATCAAGAATTACCTACCCAGCAAAACAGAGTATAATTCTTAAGGGGAAAATGGATATTTAATCAAATAGAGGACTTTTGAACATTTCTGATGAAAATAAACTATGCCAAATCAGGACAGCATATTTTAAAAAGAGATCGTCTTGTCACCAAAGTCTATATAGTCAAAGCTATAGCTTTCCTAGTAGCATCATCTGGATATGAGAGTTGTATGATAATGAAATCTGAGCACCACAGAACCAAAGCTTTCAAACTGTGGTGCTGGAGAAGGTCTTTGAAAGTGTTGGACAGCAAAAAGGTTAAAGCAATCAATACTTAGAAATTAATTCATACAATTCACTGGAGTTCAAATACTGTAGCTGAAGCTTAAATCCTTTGGCCCCATAATAAAACAGGACTCATCAGAAAAGACCCTGATTTTGGAAAAGATTAAAGGCAAAAGGAAAAGGGGGTAGCAGAGGATAAAATGAATAAATAGTATCATGGAAACGATGAATATGAACTTGGACAGACTTCAAGAGATAGTGAAGGATAGAAGAGCCTAGCATGCTATGAACCATGGGGTCATGGAGAGTCAGACATAACTGAATAACTGAACAACAACAACGATGACGACAATGATGGTGGTGGTGGTGATTACAATGATGATAAAAATAGCATTTTTGAATAGAAAATTTGACTTTAAAGAGAAAATAATAATTGTAACTCCTAAGATTTTTTTATCATTATTAGAGAAGTTAGAGGATGTATACATAGACAGTGATGTGCTATTAGTGGAATTGTGAACTGATCTAACCATTCTGTAGTGCAATTTGGAATGATGCCCAAATGGCTATGAAATTGTGAATACCCTTAGGCTCAGCAAATCCACTGCTAGGTCTGTACTCCATAGATATTAAAGAAAAAGAAAAGTACCTGTATGTACAAAAAATATTTATAGCAGCTCCTTTTTTTGGTGGCTAAGAATTGGAAACTGAGGCTATGATGCTTCAATGGGAAATGACTGAATAAATTGTGGTAAAACATTGTGATAAAATAATATTGTTCTATAAAAAATGATGAGCAGTATGCTTCTAGAAAAACATAGAAAGACACACATGAACTGATGCAAAATAAAATGAGCAAACTCAGGAGAACATTATACACAGTAACAGTAATACTGATGTTCAACTGTGAATGACTTAGATATCTTCAGCAATACAAGATCCAAAACAATTCCAAAGGATTAAGATGAAAACTGCTATCCAACTCCAGAGAAAGAACTATTGGAGTCTGAATCGAAACATACATTACTTTTTCATCTTTATTATTCTTGGTATTTTGGTCTGCATTTTCTTTCACAATATGGAAATGTTTTTTATCACTCCATATATACTAATCTACGTGAAATATCTCACCTTCTCAAGGATAGTGCAGGAAATAGAGAGAAAAGAATGTTAAACATTTTTGTTTACATATATTAAAGAAAAATAAAATAAATAAATGTAATAAAACATTTAAAAATAATTAAGACTAAAGACATGGGAGATGGACTCCAATATAAAGATTCTCAAACTTGGGAGTTAATGGAATGTCCAGTCTATTTGATATATGGTTAATGTTTACTGTTGTAATAGCATCTCATTAATCTAATTGAATTGTTTGTTTAAATTATGGCTTAAGTAAAAGTTGATAAAAAACAAACAAAAATAAACAAACAAACAAAAATACCATGAAGTGAAGACAAAGGAAGGAGTATGACCATGCAAACCAAGGATTGAATAAGTCATATTCCTAGATAAAATCCAAAGTAGGATGTTGGTTGATATATAGTCATATAATGTACAAAGGTATAGTCTTATGCTGTAAGCTAGACTTACACAGCTATGTTTGGTTTCACATCATAAAAAAATAATGTTATATCCTTGTTTTCTCATAATGTTTTGGAATGTGCATGGCTATTCTTAATTTCTCATCCAATCTTTCTTGAAAATATTTGTGACAACATTTGTTACAGGACTAGTCTGATTATCAATGTAGGACTGGACAGGAAACTCAGACCTCTATTCACACTGTGCTTTAACCAATGCAGCTATCTAGGGGTTCTTTCAGAAGTAAAACCTTTGAAGTTTTTCACAACTCAGGTTTTTCCCCTCCAATAAGTGCTGTGGGTTTTTTTACTTGTTTGTTTTTGTTCCTGTTCTTGTTTCATTCCCCATTGACATATATTTTAACAATCATCTCTTATTTTAAGGCTTTCCCTCTCAGAACACTTTATTTCCTCCTAAGTTTTCCCAACATTCCACAATAAATTATTTTACTCTTTAGGATTTACTATCACTTAAAACATCATTCTGCCAAAAGCTATCTTTTCCCCAGGAGAGGGAAAGGGGAGAAATGGGAAATGCTTACGCCATCACAGAAATTTAAATTTTAACTACCTCACTTGAATTTTTTTAAAAACCGGGAACAAAGAGATATAAGACTAAACAAAGATAGGCCCTATGGTGTAAGACCACATATACCATCTGAATTTCCAGTTAGAGTGGCTTATTTAATAAACTTTCATTTACCATTCTCTTAGGAGGTTGGAAAAACCACCATTTTTTTGAAACTAGGTATACTTTAGATGGCATAGTGGATAGAGTGCTGGCCCTGGAACCGAGAAGACCTGGGTTCAAATCAAAACTCAAACATTTATTAGCTGTTACCCTGAGCAAGTCACTTAACCTTGTTTGTCTCAGCTTCTTCATTTATAAAATGATCTGGAAAAGTCAAAAACCAATCCATTCCAGTATCTTTGCCAAATGGTATCACAAAGAGTCAGACAAACCTGAAAACAACTGAACGACAAATCTCTATTTTGCCTAGGTTGGAAGTACAGTTGCTACTCATTGGCCCAATCTAATCACTGATCAGCATGGAAGCTTTGACTTGCTCTGTTTCTAACCTAGGTCTTAGGAAGGCAGGTGGCTCCTCACTCTGAATGGCTCACATTATTTTTAGCATTGTTGTTGTTGTTGTTGTTCATAGCTAGCATTCATGTAGTGCTTTAAGATTTGCAAAAGAATTTAGAAAGATGATTTCACTTTGTTCTCATGAACCTGGAATGAATGTTCTATCATTATTCTTATTTTAGAGATGAGGAAGCTAAGGTAGCTACAATTTACATGACTGGCTTAGTCCTACAGTAGCTTATACAACCTTAGTTCAAGTGTTCTTCAGCCTCTCCAGTATCAAGGACTGAAGGTCTCTTCAACCATGATGAGCTTGGAAAGCCACACTGAACTGAGGATGGAGTGGGAGAAATTGACTGACCTGACAGAAATGAAGGTTTTAAAATGAGTTTATTTTGCTTGCAATGTTACAATTGTCAAGGACAAAAATATAAAGATGCCACCCATTTCTACATCAACATTTTCCTTCTAGAGACATCCAATCTGATGATGATTTTTTTCAACCTAAAATAATGAGAAATCAGTCAGATCTGAGGAAGCATAAAATCTCCCATGTCAGGTGCTTGTGCATGCCTGTGGGGCTGCCCATGGGCTAGGTCACCAATACCAAGTCAATCCTTGTGTTTGAATCAAAGTTTGTATTTTAGCTACCTAGATGGTATGGGGCAATCTAGCAATATTTCCTAGTTCCGGAATGGCTTGAATTTCCTGTTTCTGTGCATAGCCAGGGACTTTCACTTTTTGAAATTCTATTTATACCTCAAGACCTGTTTAAATACAAGTAATGTGGCAATCTTGACCATAGCCTACCATAACTATTTTCCTATTTATATTTCTAATTAGTAATACATGTCAGTCACTGATCCTAGAGCATTGCATGTAATGGAAGACAGAAAACCCAGACCTCTGTTATAGCAGTCTTTTTGACAGGAAGGATGCTTATCTCTGGGCTAGGGCCTCCCAACATTTATTAGAAATGAAAAACTAGTCTGCTATGCCTTAGATGGGTGTTCTCTAAGGACAATAAATAGCCCAAGAGAAGAGGGGAAACCTTAGTCAATCTTCACCATTGCCTGTCAATATTACATTTTTTAGCAACAACAGCCTTGCACATCATCTGTCTAATGCAGGCATTCTTACCTGGGGTTTGTGAAATTTAATTTATTTTATAAATGTGTTTCAATATAATAGATTTCCTTTGTAATCCTATTTCTTTTATTTTTTGCATTTAAAAACACTGTTCTGAGAAGAGGTACATAGGCAACACCTAATTGCCAAAGGAGTCCATGATCACTCAAAAAGCAAAAAAAAACCCAAATAAACAAAAACAAAACAAAACAAAATACCAAAACCTGAGCCTAAAAGGTATTGCCCAACTTTACCACTTCATAAAATCAAAAATGCCACGGTAACTAAGTTGTTGTGCAAATTCTACTTGTGCTGACCACTCATACTTCCAGTCTGAGTATTTTTAGCTTTGGAAGAAACATCACCTTTGATATGCAATCAATAATTTCCATTCCCTCCCTTAAAATCAAAACACAACCTTAGAAATATGGTTTTATTTTGCCCCAAGTTGAAACATTTGGGAATGGAGGTATAAAATATGAGTTACTTACATGATTTCCTTTTTATTTCTTAGTTCCAACTGCAAGTGGCCTGTGCATTAACCCTCAGTAATGTAGAAACATGACAAATGATTTTATTTCATCTCCATTTCTGCATATAAAAATTCATTTCTTTAATAGATAGTATTCTCTCTAGCAACCCTCCAAAAAGACAAACAGAAAAATATTGAATATTCATTTATTGCATAAAGGAGAAGCTCTCTGAGCTTCAGTTGCTCTTTACTTGTGATGAAGTTGAACACTGTCTTCTTTTTCCTCCCTTATTTATCTACTTATTTATTTATTTGTTTGCTTGCTTTTCAATCTTAAAAGTATGTTATTATTTTCCAGTTACATGTAAAGATAGTTTTTGACATTTGTTTTTATAAGATTTTGAGTTGCAAATTTTTCTCTCTCCCTCCCTTCCATCCCCCCTCCCAAAGACAGAGAGAAATCTGATATAACTTATATATGTACAATCACATTAAACATATTTCCACATTAGTCATGTTGTGGAAGAAGAATAAGAATAAAAGAGAAAAACCTAAAAAAAAAAGTAGAAACAGTATGGTGTAATCTGTATTCAGATTCCACAGTTCTTTTTTCTGAATGTGGAGAGTATTTTCCATCATGAGTCCTTTGGAATTGTCTCGGATCATTACATTGCTGAGAAGAGCTAAGTCTATCAAAGTTGATCATCACACAATGTTGTTGTTACTGTGTACAATATTTTCCTGGTTCTGCTCACTTAACTCAGAATCAGTCCACTTAAGTCTTTCCAGGTTTTTCTGAAATCTGCCTGCTCGTCATTTCTTATAGCACAATAGTATTCCATTACATTCATATACCACAACTTCTTCAGCCATACTCCAGTTGATGTACATCCCATCAATTTCCAATTCTTTGCCACCACAAAGCTGCTATAAATATTTCTGTACATGTGGGTCCTTAACTTTTTTGTGATCTATTTGGGATACAGACGTAATAGTGGTATTACTGGGTCCCTTTGGGCATAATTACAAATTGCTCTCCAGTATGGTTGGATCAGCTCACAACTCACCAAACAATGCATTGGTATTCCAGTTTTTCCACATGTGTTGTTTAAAAATGTAAAGTGGGGGCAGCTAGGTGGCACAGTGGAGAGAGCACCGGCCCTGAAGTCAGGAGTACCTGAGTTCAAATCTGGCCTCAGACACTTAACACTTACTAGCTGTGTGACCCTGGGCAAGTCACTTAACCCCAACTGTCTCATTAAAAAAATATATATATAATGTGGATTCTTATCTGCCCCCACATTCCATTATCTTAACACACACAGCTTCTCCAACATGTATTATTTTCTTTTTTGTTATATTAGCGAATCTGATAGGTATGAGGTAGTATCTCAGAATTGTTTTAATTTGCATTTCTCTAATCAATAGTGAATTAGAGCATTTTTCATATGACAAAATATAGCTTTAATTTCTTCATTTGAAAACTACCTGTTCACATTCTTTGACCATTTCTCAATTGGGGAATGACTTGCATTCTTTCTTTCTTTGTTTGTTTTTTGGTGAGTCAATTGGGGTTAAGTGACTTACCCAGGGTCACACAGCTGGTAAGTGTTAAGTGTCTGAGGTCAGATTTGAATTCAGGTCCTCCTGAATCCAGGGCTGGTGCTTTATCCACTGTGCCACCTAGCTGCCCCATGACTTGCATTCTTATCAATATGATTTAGTTCCTTATATGTTTCAGAAATGAGGCCTTTATCAGAAACCTTGCTGTAAAAATTGTTTTCCAGCTTTCTTCCTCCCTTCTAATTTTGGCTGCATTGCTTCTGTTTGTAGAAAAACTTTTTAAATTTAATGTAATTTAAATCATTCATTTTGCATTTCATAATATTCTCTATCTCTTGTTTGGTCATTAATTCTTTTCCTCTCCATAAATCTGAGAGGTAAATTATTCTTTCCTCTCCTAATTTACCTATAGTATTACTCTTTATGTCTAAATCATGTGCACATTTTGACCTTATTTTGGTATACAGTGCAAGATGTTGGTCTATGCTATTTTCTCCATACTATTGTCCAGCCAAATAATGATTTCTTCTCAAAAAATAGATTACTATTGTCATTAACAACTGTGTCTCCTGTGCCTAACATTTTCTATTGATCCACCACTCTATTTCTTATCCAGTACCAAATGAACACTTGCCTTCTTGGAGACTGATGAACTATTCTGTTTGTTAACCCTGCAGAGTCCTGCTTCCCCTTCATTTTCGTCAAACCAGTATTGATATATACAACTGTTCTGCCCCAAATGAGTAACTGCAGTACTATATACCAAATATCTGAAAGATGCCCACTCCTTTTCTGCTCTACTGTTGGCAACCATGTTTTGACTCAGCTTCCCCTCCAAGTTATCAATGAGGTCTTCATGCTAGGAGAAGTGCTTTAATGTGTTGAGATTAAATCATCTGGAAGATGGTAGAGAGAAACCATGAAATTGCTCTCCAAGGTTCACTGAAAAACAATATTAAATCAGGCCTCTAAACAGATTCTGAAATGACAGAACCTACAAAAAGACAGAGAGACACAATCCTCAAAATGGAGATAATTTAGAAGACTTCAGGAAAGGTTGGTCTCACTTGGTCAAAAAGGGAACTCAGCATAGCTCAGTGCAGCACACCATGGACAGGGGCAAGGCAAGTCAACAGAAGGCTCTTGGCCACCACACAGCAACTGAGGCACCTTGGTCCTGACTCAGCAGGCTGGTGGCACAACAGGTCAATTGTGAGACCCACTAGCCCTGGCTGAGAGGGCAAACTGCCAGCCAGAGAACAACCCACAGGACAGGTGCACCTTGGGAAAGCCATCCCAGTGCAAGGAGTAGGTCTAGGGCTGTGAGGAATCCACAAGCCACAGAGGCCTTAGAGCAGAACTCTAGTGACCTGGCCCCTATCCCCCAGCACAAGAAGCTTGCAACAGTGGCCCCTGTGCCACAGGAGCAGACCTCAACTTTAAAGGTAAAACAAAACAAAGAAACAAAAAAACATAAACCACAATAAGAGTAAGAGACAGAAAAGACTTCTTACCATTGAAAACTTCTCTGTCGACAGGGAAGACCAAAACACAATTCATATGAGCACAATACACTCAAAATGCCTACATAAGAAGGCTCAATGTTGAAGATGAATTGGTCTCAAGACCAAAAAACTTTCTTGTACGAGCTCAAAAAGGATTTTAAAAATCAAATGAGAGAGATAGAAGAAAAATGGGAAAAGAAATGAGAGAAATGAAAGTTACACAAGAAAATTATGACAAAATTAAAAGCTTGGAAAAGGAAGCAGAAAAAATTGACTGAAGAAAACAATTCCTTTAAAAGTACAATTGGCCAAATGGGGAAACCCAGTTGGTCAAATGGAAAAGGAGGTTCAAAAGCTTACTGAAGAAAATAATGCCTTAAAAATTAGAATTAGGGGGCAGCTAGATGGTACAGTGGAGAGAGCACTGGCCCTGGAGTCAGGAGTACCTGAGTTCAAATCCGTCATCAGACACTTAACACTTACTAGCTGCGTGACCCTGGGCAAGTTACTTAACCCCAGGTGCCTCACTAAAAAAATAAAAAATAAAAAATTAGAATTAGACTGATGGAAGCTAATGAATCTACAAGACACCAGGAATCAGTCAAAGAGAATCAAAAGAGTGAAAATATAGAAGAAAATGTGAAATACCTCTTTGGAAAGACTGACCTGAGTAATAGATCCAGGAGTGATAATTTTAGTATTAGACAACCTGAAAGCCATGATCAGAAAAGGAGTCTAGACAACATATTTCAGGAAATTATCAAGGAGAACTGCCCTGATATTGTAAAATCAGATGATAAAATAGTCATTGAGAGAATCCACCAATCACCTCCTGAAAGAGACCCCAAAAGGAAAACTCCAAGGAATACTGTAGCCAAATTCCAGAATTATCAGATGAAGGAGAAAATACTACAAAGCAGCCCAAAAGAAGCAATTTAAATATTATGTAGCCACAGTCAGGATTGCACAAGACCTGGCGGCTTCACCATAAAAGGATCACAAACCTTAGAATATGATATTCCACAAGGCAAAGGAACTTGGATTACAACCAAGTATCAACTACCCAACAAAACTGATCATTTTCTTTAGGGGGAAAAGATGGGAATTCAAAGAAAAAGGGGACTTCCAAGGTTTCCTAAAGAAAAGATCAGAACTGAACAGAAAATTTGATCTTCAAATAGAAGACTCAAGAGAAGCATAAAAAGGGAAACAGGAAAAAAAAAAGCTATTTAATAAGGTTAAACTGTTTACATTCCTATGAGGAAAGATAATACTTTTATCTCTTGATATATATATATATATATATATATATATATATATATATATATATATATATATATATATATATATATTAAGGTATAGTCACTAAATATACTACAATGTGATGATATAAAGAAACTTAAGGGTAAGAATAAAAGGAGAATAGAGAGAGGAGAGGGAAGGAGAGATGGAATGGGGTTAATTACCTCATGTGAAGTGGCACAAAAAAATATTACAATAGAGGGAGGGCAGCTAGGTGGCACAGTGGATAAAGTACTGGTCATGGATTCAGGAGGACCTGAGTTCAAATCTGGCCTCAGACACCTGAAACTTACAAGCTGTGTGACCCTGGGCAAGTCACTTAACCTACATTGCCCCTCAAAAAAAAAACAAAAACAAAATCAAATGAGATAACATGTATAAAGTGCTTTGCAAACCTCAACGCCCAATGTAAATTCTTGGGGCAGCTAGGTGACGAAGTCAATAAAGCACCAGCCCTGGACTCAGGAGGACCTGAGTTCAAATTTGGCCTCAGACACTTGACACTGTGACCATGGTCAAGTTACTTAACTCTCATTGCCCTGCAAAAACAAAACAAAACAAAAAATACAATCAAGGGAAAGAAGAGAGTGGTGAGCATTGTTTCAACCTTAATCTTATCTGATTTGTTTTAAAGAGGGAATAACATATACAAAGGAAGCAAAATGTAAGGGGAAAGGGGTAGTATTGACAGAAGGGAGGGCAGAAGCAGGGGAGGAAAGAGGAGAAAAAAGAAAGTGTGGCTGATAAAAGGGGGCATATTGGGGGAGGCAGTGGTAAGAAGCAAAACACTGGTGAGGAGGAATAGGGTGAAAAGAAAAAAAGAGTACAAAGGGAAGAAGAGGATGGAGGTAAATACACAGTAATCATAACTGTGAATGTGAATGGAATGAACTTTCCCATAAAATGGAAGCAAATTCTACACTGGATTAAAAACCAGAAGGCTACAATATGTTGTTTACAAGAAACACGTTTGAAGCAGAGTGATACACACAGTAA
Source organism: Dromiciops gliroides (assembly GCF_019393635.1). Classification (NCBI taxonomy): domain Eukaryota; kingdom Metazoa; phylum Chordata; class Mammalia; order Microbiotheria; family Microbiotheriidae; genus Dromiciops; species Dromiciops gliroides. Next base: position 450,888,538 of record NC_057861.1, on the reverse strand, counting down.
AGGTAAAAGGTTGGAGCAGAATATATTATGTTTCAGTTGAAGTTTAAAAAAAAGAAAAAGCAGGGGTAGCAATCCTTATTTCAGAAAAGGCAAAAGCAAAAATAGATCTAATTAAAATAGATAGGGAAGGAAACTACATTTTTCTAAAAGATACCATAGCTAATGAAGTAATATCAGTACTAAAAATATATGCACAAAGTGGTATAGCATCCAAATTCTTAGAGGAGAAATTAAATGAGTTACAAGAGGAAATAGCAAAACTATACTAGTGGGGGATCTGAACTTTCCCCTCTCTGAACTAGATAAATCTAACCACAAAATAAAGAAGAAAGAAGTTAAAGAGGTGAATAGAATGTTAGGAAAGTTAGATACGACAGATGTCTGGACAAAATTGAATGGGGATAGAAAGGAACATACTTTTTTTTCTCAGCAGTACAAGGCACAAACTCAAAGATTGACCATGTATTAAGGCACAAAAACCTCATAGTCAAATGTAGAAAGGCAGAAAGAGTAAATACATCCTTCTCAGAGATTAAATCATCTTGCCTTGGGGCCATCAATTTTGTTGAATGGGAATGTTTAGATTAGAGAGGATAACTCTAAGATTGGTCCAACACTGCATCACACATAGCTTTTTCATCACTCACATCCTCTCTGTTTTTTCTCCTTACAATAACATATTCTATTGGATGTGAATGTTTTCCACCAGGGTACATACAAGAAGTTTTATTGCATTTAGTTAAATGGAAGTCATTTTTGGGGATAAGAAGGTCATGAGATGCACAAGTCTTCAGTAGTAAGTGACTGTTGCTATGGCTGTTTGCAAATCCATTCCTCCCAAGGACTCCCTACTATGTCTGATAGTCTGTGCCTACTCCAGCATTAAAGTCATTCAGAATTCTAAGCTTGTCCTCTTTCAGCATGTTGTGGATGAGGGTTTCTGAGTCTTGATAAAATTCAACATGATAATAATATGTGCAAAGATGATGTTGGCATGGTACTTTCCCAAAAGGGGCAGCATTTGCTTTGGAAGGATGTCACACTTATTGCGAATGAATGAATGAATGAAAATATCCATTGTTAGTGAGAGGTAATGTAGCAATAACGGCTCAGGTGATAACTTTAGTAACAAGGAAGAAATAAGTTCAAGTTCCACCGCTGACTATGTGCCTCTGTAAGATTACATATTGTAGAGAAGGTGATGGCCTTTATTTGTAGAAAGAGTTTCTTCATCTGGGCACTCTCCATACTAATAAAACCATATGCATACTAGGTAGTGTTAGGTTGTGAGGATCCAAATATAAAAGTTTGATAATTCCTGCCCTAAAGTAGCTAGCATTCTAACAGGAAGATACAGAACATATAGGTATGTGGTGGCCAAGGAAGGAATTTGAGGTCTTTGGGTCCTGGCAGTCACAAGGACTCTGAGAGGACAGCCAATTGTCTTTTCCTGTAGCAGGAATGAAAAAGAAAATCAAGGGTACATGAATTGAAGGTGATACCACTAAAACACTATCAGCAAGTTATCTTTTTTAGCAATAATAATGAGGTGTTTAATCATCCATATCTCTAAGCAGCATCTCATCTTTATAAGAGAGCTGATCAGCTTTATAATAAAATTTTAGAATTGAAGTGCACTTAACCAGTTTCCAGGTTTAATCCTTTTATTTCACAGCCAACAAAACTGAGGTCTAGAAAGGTACTGTGCCTTACTCCAACTCATGCAACTAGTCAATAAGATAATGGGATTCAACCCCAGGCCCAGTGTTCTAGTCACTACATCTCAGTTTGAGGCTATAGGACAGGTACCTTGGTTGTTGTGGAGTTTTTTCAATAGTGTCTGACTCTTGGAGACCCCATTTCAGGTTTTCTTTGCAGAGATACTAGAGTGACTTGCCATTTCCTCCTCCAACTAATTTTACAGATGAGGAAACTGAGGCAAACAGGGTTAAGTGACTTGCCCAGGGTCACACAGATGGTAAGTGTCTGAGGCTGGATTTGAACTCAGAAAGATGAACTTTTCTGACAGTAGGCCATATTCTATCCATTGCACCATCTAGATGCCCCATTTTTTTCTGTATGCAAAATAAAAATGTCCTATGAAGGACAAAAGCTTACTTTCATTAGCACCATTGTTTATCCAGATGAGATAAGTGGGCCAGACAGAAGTAGAGGCAGGTCAGAGTTCATCTTTGACCTAGAATTCAATACACAATGCAACTGGTCACATGAGAAGGAAATTATCATTTATGAATGGCTCCTTTGAAAAAGTTATGATGTCTTTTTTCTTCTCTCATGTTGTAGAGGAATGAATAGATGTGTATTTCTTAGTTATGCCTTCCAAATTTAGTATTCCAGGTGTGGCTCATTCAACACTTTCAGTTTAATTAAAAGCAGTGACTTGTCAGCTCATTTTATTCTTAATTATATCTTACACTCCACCTATATATTCAGTTTTTCACATTCAGTACAAGTCTCTCAATTTCTTTTGTAGCCCATAGTTTTGAGTGGCTCTAGAAACTTCTTAGATTCAGACCTACAAAAACTTGTTGAGAGAGGTATAAACTAGTTTAAGAGAAAAAGGAGAGGTGGGGGTTGGGGATTAGAAATAGAATCAATATTTCCATAACTGAGCTATCAAAGACTACTCTCTTCATAGTAGAATAAAATCTATAGAGTGTGTCACTAATATGCACAAAGGTACATAAATGTAATCTCTTCCTCACTTTCTTCCGTTCTGGTAGCATCTGACAGATCAATTAAGCTTCCCAAGATGATCCTGTCTCCAGTCCTTACAACAGGAAAAGAGTTGAAGAACAGGGTTAGGGGATTGGTCCAGGCCAGAAGGAATCTAGGATATTGACTATTCAAGATTCTTAAGGAGTCCAAGACAAAAGGGAAAGAATAGAGAGAAGAGGGAAAGCCTCTACCCTGGAGTTGATCCCATTATTCTACTAGTACTAAACACTGAAGAGAAGTTGAGGTCCTGTTCACTACAGCCAATGAGTTTATCCATAGAGTCAGAGGAAAAAGTCAGATAACTCAGTTGAGGATCTAATAATGAATAAGGAAAAATCTGGAATAGGAATTAATACCTTGGTCCTGAGTTCCCTCTATGAATTGGACATTAACTATTGGTTTTGTTTTGTTTTGGGTTTTTTTGCAGGCAATGGGGGTTAAGTGACTTGCCCAGGGTCACACAGCTAGTAAGTGTCAAGTGTCTGAGGCCGGATTTGAACTCAGGTAACTCCTGAATCCAGGGCCGGTGCTTTAACCACTGCGCCATCTAGCTGCCCCAGGACATTAACTATTAACTGTTGGGAAATAGAGGAGAGAGAGTGGATGAGGAGAGAGAGAGAGAGAGAGAGAGAGAGAGAGAGAGAGAGAGAGAGAGAGAGAGAGAGAGAGAGAGAGAGGAGAATTTATTAAATACTTAGCATATGCTAGGGGGCAGCTAGGTGGTACAATGGATAGAGTGCTGGGCCTGAAGTCAGGAAAATTCATCTTACAGAGAGTTCAATTCTACCTTCTGAGACCCTGGGCAAGTCACATACCCATGTTTGCCTCAATTTCTTATCTGTAAAATAAGCTGGAGAAGGAAATCACAAACCACTCCAGTATCTCTGTGACAAATATGATGATGCTTTCCATGATCATGTATGTATAACCCATATCAGATTATTTACTGCCTCAGGGAGGGGGGGAGGAGGGGGCAAGGGAGGGATAGAGATTGGAATAGAAAAATATAAATAAAAATGTTTAATCTGGAAAAGTGGGGGAGGGGTGTGCTGGGAAGGGTACAGGAAGTATAAATGTATTTATACACACACACACATATATATATTGTTCATTTATAAGTTATTTAGGTATTATTTGGATAGTAATTTATTTAAACAAATTTGTCTTATAAATTGTTTATATAAATTGGCATATATTTGTTATTTATAAAGGAGTTATTTGCAGAATTAAATGCTAAGTTATATGTATTAGAATATATATCTAGGTATATCTAAATATAATAATGTAGAATAAATGTCTAGAATATATATCATATATATGTATACCTAAATGTAATAATGTAGAAAATTTATATTATATATGTCTCTTTGTGTATATTATATCTATTTTTGATATATGTATAAAATAGAATTATAAATCATAAATAAAATTTAAAATTTAAAAAAAGAAAAAAGAAAAAGAACATCCCAAATAGGGTCACAAAAAAATCAAACATGACTAAAGCAATTGAACATGTGCCAGGAACTGTGTTAAATGCTGGGGGTATAAAAACAAGAAAACAAGGGAGTCCCTGCTTGAAGGAATTGACAGCCTAATAGAAGACAAAACATAAAAGGGAGTCAGAGAAGGGGGAAGAGAGATAGAAAGAACGAACTCCACTTGGGGTTAGATCGCTGGGGTAGGGGTGGAGGAGCATGTAGGAGGAACCAGGAGTGGAGAATGAGAACTCTGTGGCTGGAAGTTCTCACGTTATAGAAGTTCTGAGGCATAATTCACCAATCACTGAGTTGACCTCAGGGTGGAGTGGAAACTCAGTTATATTTGCTCTCTCCCAATAGGAACAGCTGATGGGAGGTAGAGATCTGACTATCATCACCTGAAACATGTCCAGGAAATCTTCCAAGTGACCATAGACTGAGCAGCCCACAACCCACATGGAAGTTGTTTTCATATATTAAATCATATTCCTTTGGATTCTATTGGAATGGGGGCCATTGCATTATTTGATGAGGTTATCTCTTTAACTCATGGATTTGGGGTAACAACTCTGTCTCTCACTTTATGTCTCTCTCTCTCTCCATATATACATATATTGAATAGTCATGTGTGTATGTGTGTGTGTGTGTATATATATATATATATAATCTATATATTTATCTATCTATATACACATATATGTATATGTACATATACATACTCCCTAATTGTGAGTACTCTTTTCCTATTCAAATTATCTTGTATTTACATATATATCTATAGACACACACACATATACACATGCATGTGTGTAGGGGGAAAATATCTAGCCCTAGAAAATGTAAGCTCCTTGAGTTTGTGGACTATTTATTTGATTTGGTTTAGTTTTATATCTCCAACTTGTAGCACAGTGTCTTACATATAGTAGGTCCAGAATAAATGATAGATTGATTTGAACTATTCCCTTGCCTCTTTTATTAACATCTTCTTATATTGTTCCTTTATTGTATTTAACTTTAACTGAGTTGTGTCTTGACTTTCCAATTAGATTGTAAGCTACTTGAGAGCAGAGACCATCACATTTTTTAATTCCTTAGCTATCACAGCTGCTAAAGATCTCGCTGCAGTCCTTAGCACTGTGAAGTGGTTCAGCAATAGAGACGAATATGATATAATCAATGGAAATACCACAAAAGAAAATATTTTGTCATACTTTGCTACTGAACCCTAACCTAAGGACTCCTAGGCTCTATACTGAAGCTGAAACCTCTGCTGTATGTTATCTCTCCCCATTAGAATATGAACTACTGGAGAGTAAGGAATAGGTTACATTTCTCTTTGCACTCCCAACACAACACAATGGCATTTACCTTTTAGTGTATTCATTCATTCATTTATCATTTTATCAACAAAATAAAGTATTTTCTACTTCCCCAAAATTGATTAGTAAAAAGGTTCATATTTGTATTGTTACAGAATGAAAAATACAGGCAAAGGAATAGTGTCAGAGGGTTGATCAGGAGTACATCGGAGAAGACATGTAGACCTCAGTCCAAGATAGTCATTGAGAAGAGCAAACAGGGCTATTTCATCTCTGTCTGAATACATCCGCTTATCCCCTTATCCATAATACCATGCCCACCAAATCATGGATGGCAGTTCCTGTCTCAGAATGGAGAGCTGACTTAACTTGCCTAATTGTTGTACATAATTGGAATATTTTAAGGGACACAATGAAAGTTGGAAAGAAAATATTTGGCTGCATCTATTCCTATGTACTTTGAAGATTTCTTTAAAGACATCTTCTTCGGTATTTTGAGCATATTTTCTTGAATGTGTGTCTAACAGATATTGAAATTATTTTGTCTTTCCTCCCCCCCCCTTTACCCTTTCATAAAACTCGGGATACAGACTTGTGTAATTTGACACACTGGGACTTCAAACAGACTTGGTATCTTTTGGGCCTTCTAGCTATCATCAATTCACATAGTGTGCAGTAAATCCAGCTCAAAATAAACAACACAGATGGAAATGGAGCTTATAGTACAATGTCAGCAGTATCCACAGATTGACAGAGCTAGTTATGCTGCCAGATGCACAGAATGTTGTTCTAGCTACTTGTTCTTTATAACTGGACTTGATGGAGTACATCAGTGTCAAACTCCTTGCTGGTTTCCACACGCACACGCAGAAGCACGCACCCGCAGAAACACGCACATTCCCGTGCTCTATATCAACCACGCCATCTGCTCTCTGCTTTACATGTGATAGCTAACTAACTATCCTACTGTGCCTGAGTATCATTGACTGCTTTCTCGGGAAACAAATGACAACAGGTTTTATCTTGTGCCCTCCTTGGCATTATAAAATAAGGCTCTTAACATTTCCATGCACATACATTTTACATGGATTTTACAAATTTTCTTCTCTTTTTGATTTCCGAGTTTCCTAGAGAACTAGAACTAGATATTCTCTCTCCCTCTCTCCCTCTTTCTCTGTCATTCTGTCTCTCTTTTTCTCTATCTCCCTCTACCTCTTCCTCTCTCTGTCCCTCTGTCTCTCTGTCTCTGTCTCTTTCTCTCTGTCTCTTTCTTTCCCTCTATATCTTCCGCTTTATCTCTATTTGTCTCTGTCTCTGTCTCTGACTCTGTCTCTCTCTGTTTCTTTGTTTTTCTGTGTCTCTGTATCTCTCTCTGTCTGTCTCTATCTCTCTCTCTGTCTGTGTGTCTGTCTCTGAATCTGTGTCTGTTTCCATCACTCTGTCTCTGTCCCTCTGTGTGTCTCTCTCTGTGTGTCTCTCTCTGTGTCTCTATCTCTCTGCCTCTCTGTGTCTCTCTCTGTCTCTCTCTCCCCACCCCCTTTCTCTCCTGTGACTTTCATATGGAACTTCACATACCATGATCCCTTCTTGTAATTTAGGCAGGCCTTTTAAAAAAAAAGTTTTATTGGTACTTTTTGCATTAGATTATAATCCTTTCTTAATATGCCCTTCTGCCCCCCTTATCCAGTGAACCTTCCCCTGTAATGAAAATTGAAAACAGTAACAAAAATGCTTTAGTTAAACCAAGTGACACATTCAGCATGTCTGACAGCGTGTACAACATTCCATCCCTGCATTCTCTCACCTTTTTAAGGAAAGGAGGGATGAGCACTTTCTCATCTCTTTTGAAACCATTTTGTCTTTAAAATTACAGTTTAAGATTATTATTTTAGTTGTCTTATCCATTTATATTGCGGGAATTATTATGTATATTTTCTTTCTGATTCTGATTACTTCATTCTTTGTTGTTGTTGAGTCATGTGCCACTCTTCATGATCACTTTTGTGGTTTTCTTGACAAAGATATTGGAGGAGTTTGCCATTTCCTACAGCAGCTCATTTTACAGATGAGGAAACTGAGGCAAACGGGGTTAAATGATTACAGTCTTTGAGGCCAGATTTGAACTAGTGAAGATAATTATTCCTCATTCCCAGTCCAGTGCTTTACCTATTACATCACCTAAGTTGCCCCTCTTCTTCACTCAAAATCACTAGAACTTCCCATGATTCACTGACTATCTCACATCCATCATTTCTTGTGGCACAATAAAATGACATTATATTCATGTAATAGAATTTATTTAACCAGTCTCAAATTGATAGGCACTTGCTTCTTTCTCCAGGTCTTTGCTAATGACAAAATGCTACTAAGACTGTATTGCTCCATATGAATCCACCTTTCTGACTTTAATGTCCTTGGAAGATCCAGGGGTATGCTGGATCCAGATACAACTACATCAAGAGAGATGATTGTTGAATTTTTAGTGTGTGCATTTATACTTTGCAAATAGAAATATGCTAAAAATCAAAGCTCAATCTATTGTTTTGTTGATTATCTAGACTTAAGAAAGTGCTGGAGAAAATTCTAATGAAGCAGATTAAAGTAAAATAAAATGTGTTATAGATACAATTTTTTTCTGGAAAATGAGTTATTAAACATTTACCTGCATGTCACTGGATATACCAGCCATAGTATATTTGGTTCAAAGGGCATGAGCATTTTATTCATTTTGTTTTCATAATTCCAAGCTATTTTTCAGAATTGTTGGATCATTTATAGCTCTACTCACTAATTCAGACATTTCAAGTGATTTTCATAAAAATGATATACCTCATAAAAATTTTTCAGTCTCCAAACAAATGTATGGGATGCTGAACACTGTTTTCCAAATGGGGATAGGGGTAGAGCTTCAGACACTGAAAGGCTTCCCTCTGTAGTTCTGGACCATTTCCCCTGGTACTGTTATTCAGGCCACAGAGATTACTATTGCTGAGAACTTGAAGATGAAGGAGCTGTACAAATATGAAGTGGCATTTCTCATACAAAACTATCTTGTTTGCAGGAGGTAACTTATGTATTATTTTGTTTCCAGAGCTAGAAAAGAACCTTGACCCCTTTACCCTCTCAAGTGAGCTTGAAACATGTCATAGTGTATAAGACTGGGGTGATCATTTGTTTTTTTTCCAAGATACCCAAACTCAATTGGAAAGTCTATTCAAAAGCCATACTTCCACATTAACTCTAAATGTGAAATGTCATAAGAAAGATGTACAGCTGAAATGGGAGAAAGCTGACCCAGCTTTGGCCCACACCAAACGTCTCTTTCTGACCCATTTCCATGTCTGGCACCTGTCATTATGACAATCTCCCCAAAAGATCTACGGAAATTATACTTACCCTCTGGTAACTAGGTAACATAATCTCCCGGAGGCTAGCTAATTGCAGCCCATGATAACCTCACATACAGTAACTGTTAAATTTTTCATTTCTTTCAAATTATTATGGATCAGTGGAGAGGGTATTGATTTGATTCATTAACTGATTCCCAGTCTGTTCCAAGGTTAATGATTACATGTATCTCAATTACATCCTTAACAGGTTATACTATATGATTTGTTTCAACTGCATTGTACATTACACATCTACCCCAGCTGAAAGGCTTCTTTGCACTTGATGATTTAATAGGTTCCCTTTTTCCCCCATTACAGTGAACATGCCTAGAAGGTAAAAGTCCATTTGGGACAACAAGGAAAAGAAAGCTTTTCCCGGGTTTCTCAAAGGAGAATGTATTTGCCCTGGGTGCCACAGTCAAATGAATGCCCTGAGATTCTTTCAGGTTTAAAAGACTTATTTCTAGGGATCAGCAATCACAAAATACTAGTTCTTAAGCTACAAAAGACCTCAGATGCCATCTAGTCCAAATATCTCATTTTACAGAAGAGGAACCTGAGGTCCAGGGAGGTGCCCAAGGTCACAGAGGTAGCATCAGAGTTGAGATTTGAAACCACTTTTTCTGGGAATGCCAAGTTTCTCAGTAATATTTTTCTTTGTCTTCCAGGTATAGTAGAATTATAACTGACATTTATAGGGTTCTTTCAAATTTTAAAAGTGCTTTACATGTGCTATACCACATGTGCTAGATCCACACAATAACTCTAGCAGCTAGGTGTTACTATTATCACTGTTATAAAGATGAAGAAACCAAGGCTAGAATAGTTTAGGTGACTTGTCCAGACAGAATTTGAATTCAGGTATTTTTTACTTCAAATCCACTCCATTCAATGTACTGCCTAGTTATGTAAACTACTCTGAAAAGTAATAGAACAGTGAGGGGAATTTGTAAAAAAAAAAATCAAATCAAATGTCTGCGTGTGGGGCTACTAAGGAATATTTAGAAAATAGCATTTCACTGTTTCATAGATAGCCTGGCTATCATGGCGATCTGAAATCAGGCATGGGGAGAGGTGATCTACTGGAGGTTTCTCTGGGGCATAGATTATTTCTCTAGGAATTACTTTGTTTAAATCCCAAAACTGTCCCTTAAGGATGATGATATTTCATCCTAGCCCTACCTGGCCCCCAGATGCACATTTGCTCCTGTATGTCCCATCCAAAGGAAATCCATTCCTGAAGGGATAAAGTCCATTTTGATACTGGAACATTTTTTATTCAGACAAATATATCCTGCTTCGTGCTCGTATCTCTACAACAACATTCATACTTAGTGGAACGTAAAGGAGCCTAATTTTTCTTTAAAAACATTTCTCATTTTAGTATTCTCTTGCCTTCTGCCTATGTAAAGAACATCTCCCTTGTTTTCTTTGGAACCCCAAGATCAGACAGAGTTTAGAAACCCAGAAGCCAAATGGGTATAGTCAGGAGGAGAGACTTCAGTTATACAATCCATTAAATAAAACAATAGAGCCTGCAGCTGAGCTATTAAAAAGAGTACAGCAATTTTTATTTCAATGGCTACATTTTATTTCCTCTTCTGAGTGACTGCTAACAAAGGGCCGTTGAAAGGACTGGATAAAAAGCAGGCGTCAGATGCAGGATCCATGAGTTAAACAACATTATTAGATACAATTTCATAAAATCTAGTTGCTTTTCTGCTACTAGAAATCATGTCCTTTTGTCAACTTGTGGTCACATCAGCACTTCTGCTGATATAATTTGCTCCAGCTGCAGAGCGTCGCTGGCCTGCAAATCAAGAACTAGAATGGGGACAGTCAGGAATAACTCAATAGCTTGGATAATGTGCAAATCACTACACATCTCGCTATTAGTCTACTTTTTTCAGAATATTTGGAACAGGAAAAATTTATCTTTAGCAAAAGAGCAGATCTGCCACCATGCTAGGAGTTGGTTTGTCTGGCTATCTTCTAAAACCATCCATGGCCATCCCCCATGTCATGGCACAGTCATTTAAGTATTACTTACTGGGCAAAAGGGCAGCTAGGTGGCGCAGTGGATAGAGGGCTGGGCCTGGAGTCAGGAAGACTCTTTTTCCGGAGTTTAAATCTGCCCTCAGATGCTAGCTGTATTATCGTGGGCAAGTCACGTCACCCTGTTTGCCTCAGTTTCCTCATTTGTAAAATGAGCTGGAGAAGGAAATGGCAAACCACTCCAGTATATTTGCCAAGAAAATCCAAAAATGGGGTCTTGAATAATCTAACATGTGTGAACAACAACAGTATTACTTATCTGAAATAGCTCTTGAGAACCTAAGGTTATACTTTATTTCAAGTTTCCAACCCTGTTGGAAAGTCCTCAATATCAATTCTATTCATCATTTGGAACCTTCAGTGGACTTTTATTTCACCATAAATGTACAGATCTGAGGAGAAAAAAACAAAACAAAAAACTTTATTGTTCTGGGGTAGAAGAAATATGTTCAATTCTTTCATATAAAAGAACCAGGAAAAGTTGAATGGGCATTTCTCATGGATTTTTCCACATGGAGAATGTGAAATAATCTTTGAGCTCCGAACTTGAAACCTGATCTGAAAGCCTAATGATTCACATTAAAAATCACTTAGAATTAAATTTCAACCATTCTAAATCCTGCCTAAATGTGGCACCGAACAATCCCTCACAGTGTGAGAAGGGGGAAAAACAGTTTCTAAATAGAAAACCAAAGCCCAAGTACACTTGCAGAGCTGAGAAAATCGTTACATATGGTGCTTAGGAAAAAGAAAGAAAACAATAGCATATACAGCTGCAGGATCCGAAACAACTTCCCTAATACAAGAGCAGCTAATCAAGTGTGCAAATGCTGGAGAGAGACTGTTGTTCACCAGTGCAAGGAAGCTGCAGACCCTCTCTTCATGGGATGGCAGCCTTCCAGGGACAGGTGTAACTAGAACTGCAGACTCATTGCTTGACATAGAGCTCTTTCAAACCATTGCAGCAGGTCCCCAAGCCGTATGGTGGGATTGTTTGCTTTTGTCTCATTCTCTTTAAAATGCCTCAGGGAATTTTACAACTCCCAAATATATTTGTAAATATAATTGTTTTAATGAGAGCAAAGAAAACTTGTATTCCCAGGTAGAATACACAATGTACCCTGCCTGCATGGTTAAGTACTCTCTCTTCCCTTTGGGAGCTTTGCACAATTATTTAGGGACAAGTGTTCTAACCTTGATCTCTCCTTTCACTGTATCCCGATGTAGAGTTCAATTTAGGTACAGATTTCAAAGCCAGGATAGCTGGCACCATAGCCCAATTGAGCAATTTTCAAAATAGTAAAATCCCCCCTCCCCACCTGAAAGCTTCAGGTATCAGACCACACCGGTTGCAGGACAGTCAGTAAAAGGCCCTGATCCTTCAGAAGGAAATCATGTTTGGGATTCATTTTCCCTTGCTCTCTAATACTTTGTCATTTGACAACTAGATTTTATATTATAACATACTATACTTGTCAAGGTAGAAGTAGGACTTTTAAAAAATCTTTTAATTATTCTGGCACTTCCCAGATCAATTTTACCAATGTGTCACAAAATCTATTTTATCAGTGGATCAGAAAATGCAAATGTTCACTTCCCCTGCCCATCAACCCCCCACCAAGAGAAAGAAACATGAAGAAGGAAATTAATCTATATGTACATATGCATGTCCATATATGTTATATTTGCTAATTTTCCAAAGAAGGTTCACATGTAATCGTACACTGTCAGCTGAAAAACACAGTTCTAGAAAGAAACACATTTGTGAAACGGTAACTTTACATATTGCCCTTGTCTTTACCTTCCACACACGGCCAGTGTTCATACCCAAGTTCAGAAAGGTAAGGTAAGGAATGAATCTACCATTCTTAAAGGAGAGGAACATATAATTTGTAAAGCAATTCTTGAATGAGAACTGCTTACTTTCATCTTGCTTTTATAACTCTATATTTGTTCACCTCCAGAATAAGCCCTTGTTTTATCATCCTTAAAATGTGAAATGGTTAAAAACAGTCAGCAAAAAGTGTGAGATTCATTTTAAATGATAGTGCAAACATACTTGCTTTGGAGGCCACCAAATTGCTAAGTCTCTGTCAGCTCTTAAATGATTATCTATTATTTTCAATTTAGTCTGTGTCTAGACAGGGAACAGCAAGCTGAGGATGGTGTATCCACTTTCCACTTTGCTTCTAAAGAGAAAACACTTTTATTCTGTCACCGTTGGGCTTGGAAACAAAGACCCTCTCTTCCCCTCTACAGTGCTCCAGAATTGCCAAGAGCCAGGCCAGGGAAGGTGTGTGATGTTGAATGAAGGCCTAATCTATTCATCTCAGAGTTTGCTTAACAATCCTGTTTCTATAATACTGAACGGGGGAGTGCCATCATCTACACAATATACAAAGACTCTTTTTGAACACTGAATAAACTATTACTCCCTTTCATTTCATGAGGTGTTAACCCAGTGCAGAGAAGAGAAATTAAAGCTTTTCCGTCACACCAAAAATCAAAAAACCTTAGTCCGAACATTAAGAATTCAACACCTTGCCAGCTTATGCACTGTTTTGCCAGTGAGGAAATGCTTTTGTTGGCAGGAGGTCTTTCTTGTAAAAAGATAATGCTTTCTACAACAACTATCCCTCCCCTAAAAAAAAGCTTTTTATAAATTTTCATTTTATTGCATTTCCTTCCTGCTTCCTATAAGTCTATAATATTCTATTAGTGATGTCCGTGGACCACAAGGAGATGATGGAGAAGAGATATCTATACAGGGATATTTTTTGAGGTATAGAGATAGTTAACTTTGATGTACCACAGAACTCTTGAGGCCAAATTTAATTGCAGAAGTAAAGCTAAAAGGGCCAGGAAGAAAAAAAAGAAGAAGAACAAAGCATTTGGAACACTTTTTTTTTGCTATTTCAACAACTGTTTTGTCTGCTTTAAATAGCTTAGTGGATCATTGTCTTTTTGTTTTGCTTTGCAGAAGGATCTGTTGTTTTCGAATTGCACTTGGAAAATATATACATTAGGAGCACCAATGTAGGTCTGCAGGGAAAATATTTGAAGTACATTTTATGTATCAGGATTAGGAAACACAAAGTCTCTTCCTTTTTTAGGTCAGGGATATTCCTATTATTAGCCTTCTTCATTTCCTAAATAAAGTCAGCGACTTAGAGGTATGCACTTATTGGTGCAGCTTGTAATTTGGAATAAGCAGTGTCTGTGATTGACAAGTACTTCACATAGGTACATATTCTGAAGCTAGTATCATATACATCTAATTGAGAAAGCATGGGAAAGGCCTAGGTCGTGTATAGAGAAAACCTTTGTTGGCTTTTTGGCTGTGCCAGTCGCTAGCCCTGCAGCCTTGGATAAATCACAGAATCATGGGATTAAAGGTACCCAAATGAAGTTCAAATGAATGAATTTGGAGAAAAAGAAGAAGGAAGAAGGAGGAGGAGAAGACAAAGGGAAGGAAGGAAGGAAAGAAGAAAGAAATAAAGAGAAGAATTGGAAGCCCAGAGTTGAAGTGACTTTCCCAAATATTAAGTAACAGAACCAAGATTAAGATTTAGTTTCTCTGTCTTCCAGTCCAGTGTTCTTTCCAATATACCAGTGGCTTCTTTGTTCTTAACGTAAAATGTTGTTGATTTTCAGGTCACTTATAAATGTTAAAAAAAAAAATCACTAAACTCCCATATGATAGTATTTGTACTATTAGCATCTAGAGATTAAGAAATACATAGAAACACTAGCTAATACACATGCACACACATGTGTGTGTATGTGTGTAGAGACAGAATATTAATGTTTACAAAATGCTTTACCAATGTTATCTCATTTGATCTTCACAGTTACCCTTTGAGGTAGGTCTATTATTGTTCCCCATGCTACACTGGACGAACTGGGTCTTAAAAAGTTTTAATTGGCTTGGCCAGGGTCACACAGCTAGTAAGTAAGTATATGAGTCAGGATTTGAATTCAGATTTGCCTGACTCTAAGTCCAGCACTCTACCCACTCTATTATCTAGCAACCTAATAGCAAAATCCCCTATAAATTTAGCAACATTTTAAATGAATTTGTAATCTATTTATCACAACAACATCTACATACATTTATAAAATAGCAAAAAAAAGTTGTGTATAACATATTATGATTATTTCATCTATAGTAGGTATGTTTCCTTTTTATGGATTCAGGTAAGGGTTTGTTGACTCTTTCCTTAAAGGAGTCAAAGATTTATAGGTTGGTAACGGCTAAACTTATGTTACCAACCGTGAAGAAAATTCTTCATAAATGTTAAAGCACTATATAAGTCTCATTACTGTTACTATCATTATCATTTTTATTATATTTATAAATCCTTGAAGAAAAGAAATACTGTCTGTAGCCTACTGCCCTGTATGGTGAATGCTGCTGCCAGACACTCTTCTAAGAAAGCCTCAGATACCATAATCCATCCCCAGACATCTTCTCACCAATTGCCCTGCCATATGTATATCCTTTTCCTCATCCCCCTTCCCTTCATCCCATAGCTCTGGAACAAATAAACCATGCCATAGTACCTAGATGAGGTTTGTCAGTGTATTCTCCTATCTGCATAGCCTTCTGGACCAAAATACCTCTCCCTGGCAAACAAAACCATGTTGTTTTTTTTTACCTCCTCCATTAGACTGTTAAGTTTCTTGAGAACAGGAAATAGTTTTTACTTTCACATTCCCCCAGCCCCACAGCACTTAGCATAGTACTTGGTACATAGCAAACAATTTGGCAAATACATTTTTTCATGCATTTTTTCATCTGTTCTAAACTTACCAATGGTATTTGGTCAATGTAATGAAATACCCCAGCAAAATATAACCATAACCTTTTCCTTACATAAAACTCCAGCTCACATCCCTGCATGTTGTCCACCTGGCAGGAACAATTATTTAAAATTCATCTCACCTGGTCTCTGTTGGGATCGGGGGATTACAGGACAATGGAAACATAAATTTAGAGCAAGAAGGGAACACAGAAGCCATTGAGTGCCCCTCCAACCTCATTTTGCTAAGAAGTAAGCTAAAGCATAGAGAAGATAAGTGGCTTGCCAAAAGACACAAAGGAAGCCAATTGTAAATCTGGGATTTGAACCCAAACCTTCTTGCCTCCAAATCTAACATGCCTCCAGCTACACCACAATTTTATGTATTGGAATTCTAATTTCTTTATCCCATGGGTTACATGATACAAGTTGATTTTTGTGCTATAAAATTATTATTTTTCAACATATTCTCTGTTTCCACACTAAAAAGTCATTTTAGAAATCATTTCATTTTGGTAAAAAGTACCAACTTCTTGAGTGCTTTGAAGTTTAGAAAATTCTATTGGCAGTAGTACGTAGAGCTGGTTTGTCAATCTACTTCCCTGTTGCCCTATTGCTGCATAGCTTTCTGGACCAAAATGCCTCTCTTTGGCAATTACTCCCATTTGTATGTTTCCTCATCTATTAGACTATATGCTCAATTACATTAGGGGAATACTTCATCATGACATTTGATAAATCATAGACCAATTCTAAACAGCAAAAATTACCCAGTAACCTTATTCATGCTTAAGTTCATTTATCAAAGGAATATCAGTAAGGTTGAGACCGCATCCTAATAACACAAGATCCAAGAGCAAGAAAAGTTTTGCCTGGGGCTCTTAACTATCTCATCATACATTTAAGTTGCAACCTAGTTGACCCAATTCCCAAAGACAATTCCAAGAGTTCTGTATGTTAAAAGTTAAAGCAGGGGGCAGCTAGATGGCGCAGTGGTTAAGCACCGGCCCTGGATTCAGGAGTACCTGAGTTCAAATCCGGCCTCAGACACTTGACACTTACTAGCTGTGTGACCGTGGGCAAGTCACTTTACCTCTGTTGTCTGCAAAAAAAAAAAAAATTATAAAAAAAAAAGTTAAAGCAGTTCCCCCGCCCCATGGTGGCTCTAGATGCTGCACACACAAAAATAGATCCACAGTGACTTGTATGAAAGCTATTATTCTTATTGCCCAAATTGTGCATGCAATTGTGTAGTGGATTAAGTCAGAACTCCTGGAATTGAATTCTAATGCTCTGACTTCCTGTGTATGTTTCTACCCTCACTAAGTCAATTCCTTCATCAAAACAATTCCTTAGGGCTTTTTAAAGGAAAATACTAGATAAGCAAATAAATGTAGCCTATAAATTTATATATCAGTCCTTTCTTTTGCTCTGACACTAGCAATGATGGCAGATCACTAGGGTTTTATTGTGATGTTAAATGTATTGTGTTGGAATTAGAAGACCTGGGGTTGAATTCCAATCCCACCACTTTATGGCTATGTGAAATGGGGCAAGTCACTTAACCTCAAAGAGCTTCAGTGTACTCATCTGTAAAATGGGTAAGGTGATATCTCATGACCTGCCTTACAACAAAAGTTTGTCATGAACAAAATGCTTTCTAAACTGTAAAACATCACATAGATATTAGCTATTCATATATTAACATTAATATTCATAAATCCTGACTTATATTACTTACTGAAATAGCTTATTTGTAGTCTACCCAAAAAGGAATGCCTTAGATCACAAATCAGAAAATTGATAAATCAGTCAACAATCATTTATTAAGTGTCTACTATTTGCCAGACACTTTACTAAATGCTTGAGTTACAAAGTAAGGAAAAGAACATCTACCGCAGAGGCAAGTGAGCAGTTTTCTGAGGAATCATAAATTCAGAGAATCACAGGTAGAAATCATTTAACTATTTGTTTACTGAAAAATATACTAAGTCAGGGAAGTAAAATGACAAACAATTTTACAGTTTTGGGGTAGCTAGGTGACTCAATGGATAGAATGCTGGCTTTAGAGTTAGAAAGATCCAAGTTCAAATCCAGACTCAGACACTTACTAGATGTGTGACCCTGAGAAAGTCACTTAACCTTGTTTACCTCAGTTCTTCATCTGGAAAATGAGCTGGAGATGGAAAGGGCAAACCACCCCAGTTTCTTTGCCAAGAAAACCCCATATAGGGTCACAAAGAGTCAGCCATGACTGAAAAGACTAAAAAATGATTTAAGTAGTAGAGCCAAGATTTGAAACCAATTATTCTAACTCCAAATGCAGTGTTGGTTTTTTTCAATACACCAGTTGACAGGTAGACTCTTGGGAAATTCTGATGATGACAATGGTGTTAAGACAGCAAATCATCATTGTATCAGTCATGTACATTATTTGATTATTGAAAGAAGTTATTGCTGGGTTTTATAGTACAGTCTGACAATTCTATAAACAACTTCCAGGGGGAAGATTCAGGAGGACCAGGAACTTGCTACTCCCATGAAGCTCTGCCTCACATACTTGGGACTTTTACAGGCTATTTTGTGTTGGTCTGGCTTCAAACACCCCAGCAACCAAAATGGCAGCTCTCAATCAGACCATGCTCCCCTGATAAGTAAGGATGGAAGCCCAGGCTTACCAGTCATTTAACCCATCTTAACAAATATTATTGAGCATCTTCCCTTATATAGATAAAACACAATGATTTCAAAAGTAGCTTTTGAGAAAGCTTTTTTTTTTCTTGAGTGTCTCTATTTTGGTTATTAATACTGCCAAGAAGAGCATCTACTGCTTTATTTCTGCGCAAATGCATTATTTCCCTTTGTGTATATGTGTAGTAAATGATTAATTTCCAAGTGCCTGGACTAACTGCAGAGGTGAGTACATAAATTGAAGATTAAGGAGGTTTGAGAGACCTTTTAAAAAATTATCAAAGTTATTTAAAATCTGCATTTGGTGAGTGCAGAATACATAACAGAGATACATAGATGGGAGGAACTGAGAATCTTGCCCAATGCATCCTACTGAATATTTGGAAGCTACTAAATGTCTTTATGTGAAATGGGAGAGATCAAACACAAAGACCAGGGAAGCAATACAAAGGTTAAAAGTAGCAAGCTATTCAGTGTTCCCAGGAATAGGGTGTGGAAACCTATGAAGCAGGGAAGGAAACTCTTTACAAGACTCGAAGTCTACTCTCAGATCCAGGAGGGAAAGCACTGGAACAAGCCTGGGTAGAATGCTCTGAGATGCTTAGGGCTATGTTACAATTAGATACAAGGATCTACCCCTAAAATCTGGGAGGTACTCGGGATCCTCCTCAGAATTCCCAATCTCTCTGAAGGTATATTGGAGCTGAGAGTGGACCTACTGTAGATAGTGGATAGTTGCTAGAACACTGAACTTGGGAAGGAAAACCTGCTTTTCAAATCTACCTTAAATACTTACTAGCAGCGGCAGCTAGGTGGCATAATGGATAGAGCACCAGTCCTGCTGTCAGGAGGACCTGAGTTCAAATCTGACCTCAGACACTTAACACTTACTATGTGACCCTGGGCAAGTTACTTAACCCCAATTGCCTCACCAAAAAAAAAAAATACTTACTAGCTCTATGACCATGGGTAAGTAATTTAACCTCTCTCAGCCTCAGTTTTCTCACCTCTAAAATAGGGATTAATAATACTACCTACCTCACAGTATCATTATAAGTATCAAATATGATTGTATTTATTTGAAAACCTTAAATTACTATATAAGTGCTAGTTTTTTAAAAATTATTAATATATCTCCTAGGGCTGATCTGTCACATATCTCAGAATGTATTTTAAAGTTACCTGATAGTCAGACTAGAAGATATTCGGACAATTGGCGACCTAACGTGGTATAGTATAGAGAATGAAGTACTTGGAGTCAGAGGCCCTTAGTAGGAATGCCAGCTCTTTGCTGAATGCCCATGTGATCTTTTTAGACTTCAATTTCCACATTTTTTTTTAAATTCCCAGGGATTGTATCTAAAGTTCTCTCCAGCTTTAAGTCTATGACTGTGTCATCCTAAAAGTCCCAATTTACAACAGGAATCAAGTGAAATGAATTTTAAATACCCTCGCTGTCAAATGGTGCAGGCAATGTGAGCTGAGCAGATATGGAAGGGAATGGATAGGGATTACTGATTCTGATCAATCTACCCTGGTAACTTTAGAATATCTGGGTTGTTCAGAGAACAAGACAGATCCAGGCCAGCTTTTGGGCTCTGTGAAGAGCAAAGCTACATTGTCTGGAATATCCAAGGATTATTCCTCACCCCCATATGATCACGTCTCTATTCCTTTTTCTCAAGCCACTTGTTGTTTCTTTGTTTCCCTTCCTCAACTATCTTGAGTTCTGTGGCAACACGTGGTACCTTCTTGCAGAGTGAGACTTAAATATTCTAATAACAGCAGTGTCTATGTTGCTAAACCTATTCAGACATAGTCCCTGGCAAGACCTCTGATATGTCAACTGCAAGGGAATCTGACCCATCACCTTAAGGCCAAGTTTGAAAACACAGATATAATACTAGTGTTACCCAGCTTGAAAAGTCATCCTGATACTATGAAAGGTATATCATCATGTGTCCAAATTCAGTGGGGTCAGCTAATTAAATTGGATTATTCCTGATTCCACAGTATGGTTGCTCTAATACATGCATTTTAGCTAGCTAGCAGTGAAATAATTACAAAGCCCACATTAAGGAATAGGAACCAAGTACATTATGGCCAAAGCA